>NC_077233.1:167443078-167592847 GCF_027887165.1 Monodelphis domestica | reverse complement strand
AAGGGATAGAGAAACTGTTAATGAGGCAGATTAAATTTAAAAGTATGTCATGCAGGGCAGCTAGATGACTCAGTGGATAAAGAACAAGGCTGGAGAAGGGAGCTCCTGGCTTCAGGTTTTGACCTCAGATATTTTCTAGCTGTGTGACCCTGGGCAAGTCACTTAACTCAATTGCCTAGCTCTTATTGCTCTTTTGCCTTGGAATTGATTCCTTCTATTGATTCTAAGACAGAAGGTTAAGGTTTTTTTTAGTTAAATTTTTATAAACACACCCCTGCAAATGTCCCCCTTCCCCAAAAAACCAAAACCATGCATATGTTTTTCCCCTGGAGAGCTATTTCCTAAACATTTATCAGGATAACCTGGATCTCTCACAAGATAAATCCCACTCTCAGAGGCTGCCATATGAGTTATAAAAGGGCATAAAATCAAGGAAGAATAAATAGCATTATAATTTAAACCAGTTTCCTCTTTCGTCTTAAAACTGGACTATCTGTGGGGTTACCTGGATTTTGGGAGGATGATTATGCATTTATACATATCACTTCTGAGACCTGCTTTCAGGTTCTATTTTCCCTCTCCATTTGGATTTTTTTAAAACAGCTTTCTATAGATTGATACTAAATAGGCAGATCAGGAAGATAATACACATCATGACTTTGATGCTATAAATGGAAAGAAGTGAAAACAATCAACACTGAATACTGTGTATTCACAATAACCAGACTTAACTCTAAAGAAGACAGATGAAAATCTACTTTCTCCTCTTCTTGCAGAAGTGGGACTCTGTGTGTGAAACATAGTATATAGAGTTGAATTTGGTTAGTGGGTCAATTAACTTTGCTGAACTACACTTTTTGCCTGTGCTATTAAGGTGCTCTGGGTCAGGGAGTAATGGGGGAAGTAGAAGTCATGTAAAAACAAGAGCTATCAATAACAATTTCTTGAAAGGAGACTCTCATTCTCAGTGTTCTAGGATTTCATTCATTCACCCTCTGCTACTCCCTCCTTTGACCTTCACAGTCTGTAACAAGATTAGCTTTTGCATGGTCAGCAATCACCTATGTGTTGTCATTTGAGAGTGTGATGAGAGGGCTTTATGACTAAACGTATCTTGCTTGTATCCACTCCTTTCTTGAACTTTCCACCATTAGAAATTTGTTTTTCTACTTTAAATATTTCCCTCTTGTTAAAACGCAAACACCCAGGGATGTGCTAGAGCCAGTTTGAATCAGCTGAGTCAATGGCTGAATTTCTAGTGTGAATATTTATACTTTGAAAATTGAAAATATTACAAATCAGGCCTTGAATTGTTTTACTGGTTGTCTAAACTTAAGAAAGTGATGGAGAATATTAATAATGTAAACTAAACTTAAAAATGTGTCATGGGTACATCTGTCCCTCTGAGAGCTGGTTATTAAATATTTCACACCCTTGCAAATGTCCCACTCCCCACAAAACCAAAACCAATTGTCTTACTCCACATCAGTATCTACCATGAATCAGTTTTTCAGAGTTTTTTTCCTTCCTCCTTCCTTCTTTCCTTCCTTCCTTCCTTCCTTCCTTCCTTCCTTCCTTCCTTCCTTCCTTCCTTCCTTCCTTCCTTCCTTCCTTCCTTCCTTCCTTCCTTCCTTCCTTCCTTCCTTCCTTCCTTCCTTCCTTCCTTCCTTCCTTCCTTCCTTCCTTCCTTCCTTCCCTTAACTTCTATTTTAGAATAATACTGTTTCAATTCCAAGCAGAAGAGTGGTAAGGGCTAGGCAATTGGGGTTAAGTGACTTGCCTAGGAGAACCTCAAGTCTCCAGAACTGGCTTTCTATCCACTGAGCTACCTCGCTACCCTTTGGAGCTTTTTTAATGTCTATAATGGGATCCTTCTCTGACCGCCACATGCAAAAAGAACAATTTTCCCAGAAACCTTCTAGAGATCAGAAAACTCCTGCATGAAGACCAGACTTGGCAAATAACCTAGTAACTCCCCAATCTCCTGTCGCATCCTCTTAGCACAACCTAAGAGGATGCCCTCTTTATCTAGGTTGGAGATGTGCTAACCTCTCATGGATACAGTAAGGGCTTCATTGGTTCCAGGATTTTCAGAATTCAACCAAGTGCCCTTCATTTAAGGATGCCATTACAGAATCACACCTATGCTCTGACAGGTCTGATTTTTTCACCTTTAATTTCTCAGAATATTCTTTACTAGAGTCTTGATGATTAGGGTGTTCTGTGCCTAGATGCACAGTCTCCTGGGAATATGTCTAGTGGGTTGTGCCCAAGGTGCTGTTCTCTCTGATTCTCAAGCATGACAAATGAATTTCCTCTGAATTTTTTTCTTTGACTATATCTAATACACCCAATCAGGTTGAGAGAAGGCTTTGGTGGGTGGGAGAGAGATAAAGGAGGCACAGAGAGATCCTTTGCAGTCCTGGCCAGTCCGGTTGGTTCAGTGGTACCATGAGGGTTGACAAGAGCCTTGAAAGAGGAGACTAAGGGCATCAAAGATAAGGTGCCTTCTTCAAATTGTACATTAGGCGGAATTCCTCACTTCTATTACCTCATAAACTATAGATTCACAAGAACAGAACTGCATTTTGTCCAAGGCAGAGGGGCAGAGTGGCATAGATCATTAAGCCATAAAGAATTATATTCAAATTCTTATTGAGTCTTTATGATCCTGAGCAAGTCACTCAATCTTTTTGAGCCTGAATCTCAGTAATAATGATGCCTATATTACCTACCTCACAGGATTGTTGAGATAAAGTATATAACATCTTGGCAAACTATATTTTATATATATGCACACATATATGTACATATCCCACTACATTAATACTAGTTATTCAGTAGGAGTCAGAATGGGTGTTTGAAGAGAGTCCTGGTGGGTGGAGGGTGAAGTTAAAAAGATAGTGAATTACAGAGAAATATATCCCATATTTGGAGCTCCCAGAACAAAACTCCTTCCTGATTGATTTCTGTCTAGCTATTCTCTGCACACACACTACCCCTCCTTCCTTTCTCTAAATCTGGGTAGCCATGTTCCTCTGGAGCTGTCCTTGGCCTGGATCATCTTCCAGAATCCCTTGATAAGAGATGAATTTTTAAAGACATTTCTCAGTATCAGCTATATATACACATAGTTCCAATATTCTGTCATGTCACAGTTAATTCTGAGCATGAGGGGATAGAGAAGACAGAAGGCAGATAAACAAGAAGAAAAATAAACATAAAGATGAGGAATTGCCTGTGAGTGCTGATGTTTGATAATCAGCAAAGAAAACACATTCTGAGGCCATAGAAAAATAATAAAGGATGAGGACATATTCTCTATTAGTTAGAAAGCTTCTGCCATTTGGTATATAAAGCCTCTTGCACCATCATAAGCGCACAAATGTGAATAATAAGGACATGAATTGGACTGATTTATGCTTCTATTTTAGAAAAAATGAAATATTTATTTGCTAAGAAAGATACAATGTAATTAGATTATAAGGGGGGCTATTAATTAATTCAGATATTTATTATTTTATTTATGTATTCTCTTAGATAAAAGAATGGTCTGTTTTCAAGTCTTGCAAGTGCTCATATGAATATACAGAATTATATTTTAATCATAAATGATCCTTATCATGAATATGATTGGAAGAAAGGACCTCTAACATGGTACAGTGGAAAGTTTGCTGGATTTGGAGTCAGAGGGCTTGGGTCAAATCCTGACTTTGACACATGTGTTACCATGTGACCTTGGGCAAGTCAATTACCTTTTTTGGGCCCCAGATTCTTAACTTGGCAAAGATACTGTAATGGTGTGCTACTTCCTTCTCCAGTACATTTTTCAGATGAGTAAACTTAGGCAAATAGGGTTAAAATGAGAACCTCATTGAGGTTGAGAGAACCTCAATGATCCTTGTCTATGCCTGAGATTCTATAATCTTATGCCTATCTATGTTCAGGAGAAAGCAGTGTTGTATGGTAGAGAGCAAGAAATCCCTTGAATCAAACCAAATATTATGTAAAATATTCATATATACCAGTTATTATTATTATTATCACTTTTGTGTCTTTTGTTAATTGTTAGTTTGAACTAAGGTGATTAAACTATATTTGTTTGTAAATATTTTGTAATCCAAACTTTACATTGATACAAATACTTTATATTTCTTATACTTCCTTTATTTCCCATTAATTAGGTTTAATTGCATTTTCCATCAAAAGAAGTAATAAACCCCCAGGCATTCTAAGAGCTAAATTGAAGATTAAGATAAGAATGTGGAGAGATTGTATATTTCAAAGGTAATCAAAGATGTGTAGGATAAAGTAATTCAGAATGTTGTATTCCCAAGATTATATAAGTATTCCTTTCATGTTGCAGGGGTTAGGAGCATGACATCACCATAATCTGAAAAATCCATGTGTCCTCCCTTTTGTACCAAAAGATGTCTGAATATTTAATTTTTTTCCTTTATGGAGTGTTTATAAGGTCTTCTTGTAAAATTTGGATTAAGTATTTAATCTGACCCTCTATTCACTGGTTACCTAGCTGCCCTATTCCCTTAAGGAACTCTTTGCTTAAAAGCACAAGTAGTTTATCAGAAAAATGTGAGAGACTCTTCTGCTAATGTAGAAGAATACCTACTCTTTCCCCTTTCTGTATCTTTTTTAAAACTCGTACATTCTGTCTTAGAATCAATATATGTATTTGTTCCAAGGCAGGAAGAGGAGTAAGGGCTATATGGTGAGAGTTAATGACTTGCCCAGGGTTACACAGCTAAGAAGTGTCTGAGGTCAGATTCTAACCAAGATTTCTGCCTCTAGGCCTAGCTCTCAATCCTATGTAGTCACCTAGCTATCCCCACTGTTTATTTTTTATTCATTCATTTATTTAAATAAATTATTGTGTCTACTATGTATTAGGCACTATGCTAAGTGCTGGAGTTGCAAAGGCTAAAATGTCACCGTTTTCAAGTTTATTTTATATTGGAAGTTGAGGAATAGGATATTTATTCTGATAAATAAAAACAAGGAGATTTGAGATCCCTCGTTATATTTTCACTGGAGAGAGAACATGGTTTAGAGGATAAAATGCCTGCCTTAGAGTCAAGAATCAGCCAATCATCAAAGCATTTATGAAGTGCTTACCCAGTGTCAGGCACTGTCCTAGGTGCTGATCATACAAAGACAAAGTGAAGAAGTCCCTGCCCTTTGTTAATTTATAATCTACCCAGAAATGACAATTTATTAACATATAGATATATACCATTTATAGACTAGAAGGAAGATGAGAATTTAAATCCAATAGGATACTGTATGATCCTGGACAACTTTGTTGCCTCTATGTGCCTCAGGTAATTCTTGAGGACTTATCTACTGAGTCGAAAACATCTACTTTGGTGGAGGGACTTGGAGGTTTCCCTAGACTGAGGAAATCAGAGAACTTTCCCCATTCAGATCTGTTCATTAAAAGTTTCTAAAAGCAGTGTAGGGAGAGGAGAAACCTTCTGATGTAATGACAATAAGTAGGGAAATGGATAACATATGTAAAGATTTTTTTAAGATATAAAAGTCAGGATTCCAAAGTAAAAGTAATTATTGAATTTCTTTTAAAAATTAATTAAAATAATTCTGAAGAAAGAGGGCACCCTTAGATTAGTGGTCCAATGGAAAGATCATTGACTCTAGGGACCTGAGCTCAAATTCCACCTCTGAAGCATAAGACCTTGGGAAAGTTATAGTATCTCTGGGCTTTCACCTGACTGATAAAATAAGAGGATTGGGTAATATAGCTACTATTTTCTCTTTCAGTTCTAGCTCTTTAAAACAAGATAACCAACCCCAGCATTGCCCAAATGTTTTTATGATTTCCTATATTATCCTATGATTTCAGGGAGGGATGGGGTAGGGTGGGGAATGGCTCTAATATTTATGGCCTAAGAATGTGATGAAATGTTACTATGAAATAAGACATGACCGAATATAAAGAATTCAGAGAAACAGGAAGACCTGTATGATCAGGTGCGGAGTAAAATCAGGAGAAATGAGAAAAACATAACTATAACCAAGAAATTAAATAATGATTCTTTTAAATAGCTAACGAATGATGCCTCTCTCCTTGCAACTGAGAGTGGGATGCTTCTAGGGCAGAATATTATCTTTGTTTTCAGATGTGATCCCTGAATCAAGTGGATTTTATTTGTTACAATGAAATTTTTGGAAAAAAATTACAATTTTGAGAGTGTGATGTTCTTCTAGAAATTGCCATAATATCAAAACACAAAAATATATTTTAAAATAAAATATTTGTTACAGAAAGAAATGTTTGCAACATTTGGAAGAAAAAGAGAACAGGGAAATGTTTTTCATATTATAAGATTTGTGCAGTTGAGAAGTAAAGGGGTTTTTGAGTTTCCAAACAAGATCATGTATATAATAAACCAGGTAAATTTTCAAGAACTATATAAAATAGTAATAATAATAGGAAGAATAAAAAGAATAATCATGATTATTGTTCTTTTTATTACCATTATTATTTTAAATATTTGCCTCTGAAAGTGAAGAGTTCAACATATTACTGCTACTAGGAGTTCCTGACAAGAGAGTTGGGGCACAGTAGAATGAACACTGGTTCTGCAGTCAGGATATGAGTTCAAATCGCACCTTTATTGCTTAACTTTAGAACAATCTCAACTTTCCTAGATCTTAGTTACTTTACCTGTAAAATAAGGGAGATGTACTCTGAAGTCTCTTCCAGTTCTTGATTTATAATTCTAGGAATACTGCCCAGAGCAGAAACAAATAGGTTAGTAGAGTTTCCTTTTGCAAGACAAAAGTAGAAAATTACATGCTTTTAGAGATAATATTTAATAAACTCAAAGAAAAGAAGGCCAAGGTTTGAGAATTAGGCTTATCACTATGAGGTAAATATTTCAAGGGGGATGGAACATTGAATACTTGAGAAATGGGAAGCTTATTCAGCAAAGCAAAGTGGATCAGTCTGATTCTTAGTTACTTAGACTGACTAATGGTCTTCATTCACATCTGGACTATTAACTCTGGCAGAAACTTGCCTGGCATCATGCCTGGTAGACTTGAGCTGTTTTTTCATGGTATTTGCATAGGAAAACTAACATTTAAGAAAGTGTTTAAAAATCTCATCTGGAAGAAAATATTGGTCTTTCCATTAGTGAATGTGCTTTTGAAAGTTCACACTGGATAAAAGAATGGTTGGGTCAAAGTTGTTAGTGTTTTATTGGTGAAATGAGAAGAAAGAGAATGGGAGAAAGCAAAGGGAATAGGAATGTCTAACTCTAAGATAAAGTTTTAATAGTTTCTCAAAGCAATTGGAAGGGGCCTAGGGGAGAACAAAATGGTACCAAAAATAATTAAGCAGAAAACAAATAAGCAATTAACAATAAAAAGTAATCATTCTTATTGCTATTGGATCTTGCTAAGAAGGTTTTATTTTTAATTAATTGATTTGTTTGTAACATTTGAATTATTAGACTATTTGGTTAACTCCCTCCATCCTTCCTCTCTTCCTATTTGAGATGGCATCATTGACAAAAAAGATATATGTATGTATAAAACTATGTCTTACTTATTTCTATTTATCAGTTCTTCCTCTGGAGGTAGTCCAGAGTCATTCTTCACAAGTCATTCTTCAAAGAATAGTACTGTTGTTGTATGTAATGTTCTCTTGGTTCTCCTTGTTTCACTCTTCATAGTTCCATGTAGATCTTTCCATTTATTCCAATTTAGCCTGTTCATTGTTTCTTATGGCATAGTAGTATTCTATCACAATCATATCATAACTTGTTTAGTCATTTACCATATCTTCAATTTCTAGTTCTTTGCCAGTATAAAAAGAGCTGTTATAAGTATTTTGGAACATGTAGTTTCCATTCGTTTTTCCTTGATTATCTTAGAAAATAATCCTAATAATGTGGTCAAAATATAACTCTTTGAGCATAATTCAGATAGCTTTCCAAAATGGCTGGATCAGTTTATAGTTCCACCAACAATGTATTAGTGAGCTCATTTTTCTACATCTACTCCAACATTTATTAACGTTTTTATCCTTTTAGCTAATCTGATTGAGTTGAATTTCTGTAATCAAGAATGATTTAGATCATTTTTTCATATAATTATAGATAGCTTTGATTTCTTCTTCCAATAACTGTCTCTTAATATCTTTTGGCTATTTATTAATTGGGGAATGGCTCATATTCTTATATATTAGAAAAAATTTCTATCTATTTTAAAAGATACCTCTATCAGAAATTATCTATAAAATTTTTTCTCAACTTACTGCTTTCTTTCTAATCTTAGCCATATTGATTTTATTTGTACAAAATTTCAATTGAATGTATTCCAAATTACCCATTTTACATTTTTATAATGCTTTCTCCTATTTATTAATAAAATTTTCTCATGTATAAATCTGATAGGTAATATGTTTCCTGTTCTTATTTGCTTACAATATCTCCCTTTATACCTACATCATGTATCCATCTGATGTTTTATTTTGATGGACTTACCTTTAGATGTATAGCAGGGTGCCACATCCACCATCCCTCAGTACACAGTACTGACTACAGTGGTGTAGAATAGGAAAAGTACTGGATTTGAAATCCAAATATCTGGGTTCACATCTTGGAAGTAGTATAATGTCCTAATGTAGAAAGATTGTTGGTTTTGAGTCAGAGGACCTACTCCAACCTCAGTCATTTGCTTCTTTTTTTGGTAGTGGACAAGGCACAAACTCTCCAAGCTTCAATTTTCTCATATGTAAAATTAAGAGGTTGTACTAGATGGCTTCTAAGGTCTATTGCAGCTCTAAATCTATGATCTCCTAAATATGTCTACTTATGATCCACAGGACCTTAGGCAGCTCAATGGCAACTGCCAATATTATTCCTACTTTACAAGATGATGGAGTTTTAGCTTTAGGTGAGGAAACTAATGCTCAGAGACATTCAACAACTTACTCTTCATAACACAGCTGGTGTCAGAAGAGGATTCCATCCATTATGCGGCACTACTTCTCATTTCCACATATTTAAAATGTGGGGGTTCATTTAGATGACATCTTAGGTTCCTTCCAACTCCAAGTCTTAGGATCCTAGATATTATTTATTGTATATTCCCTACCACCACCTCCAATTGTAGAGAACCCTCAAGAGGCTGTCAAATGAGAGAGAGAGATGTGGTAGCAAAGCTAACTGAAATGCTCTATGACAGAGGTTCTAAACTGGGGGGCCATGGACCTCCAAAGGGCTTGTGACCTTAGATGGGAAAAATATATCTTAATTTCAATATAATTGTTTTCCTTCATAATCTTACATTTCATTTGACTCTTATGAACATTATTTTGATAAGAGGACTATAGGCTTGGATCCATGATACAAAAAAAGGTTAAGAACTCCCGCTCTGACACTATGAATCTCAAATGTAACCAATATAAGTGACTGAGAGCTAACATGACATAATGCATAGAGTCCTGACCTCAGACAGGAACACTGAGTTCAAGTCCTGCCTCTGACAGCATGCTAGCTGTATGATCCTGGCCATGTTGTGCCCTAGAAAACTCTTCAAGTTTTAAGATGGTACCTACCTGCATGAGTAGAAAGAGTATACCCACCCCCTCCACACTCTCAGAGTTCCTGGACCAGTAAAACAATATGTCCAGGCTCTATCCTCATTCTACCTTTATAGCCCAGCTGTGGCATTTAGAGAAACTATAGTAGTAAATCCTTGCCAAATTGGTGAAGGATACAGATGAGAGGGGGAGGTTCCATTTGACTCATGGTGCCAAGGTAGCCCATAACAGAAGATGTTGAAGCCATAAACAGTGACAGGTCTGCCAGAAGCAGTAGTTAGGCAAACACTAATTAGAGAAAGGAAAAAAAGCCAAGGCCAAAAATAAATATGCTGGAATATACATAGTACAAAATCCTACTGGTCACAATCTCCATCCTTTTTTTAATTCAGACACGCACAGATGGCAACCTATTTTCTTTTTAAGAGCCCTACCTCCCATCTTTGAATTAATGCTGTATATTGGTTCCAAGGCAGAAGCGATAAGGGCTAGGCAATGGGGGTTAAGTGACTTGCCCAAGGTCACCTAGATTGCAACCTATTTTGATATGGTGAGAGTCAGAGTCTAGCACAGAACACCTATGTGCTGGGCAAACATTTTGTCGACCTCTGCCAGAGTGAGTGTGGTGATCAGTTTGTCCAATTTCAGAGGTCTGCTAAGTAGAGAAACAGAATGTTCTCCTTAATATAGAAAGTTACACACCCACATTTATGTGTGCTTGCTTCTACTTTTGTTCCATGATATCCATAGCAGTGCACAATTGACAGCTGGTCAGTCCTAGTAAGATGGATGCACAGTTGCTTGCCTGGTTCCCTCCCCCAATATCTGTGCAAGTTCAGCATCCCAGGAGGTTTATTTCCTAGACCTGTATAGTTTGACAATCTAATTTTAGTGAACAGAGAATCATGAGATTCTTTGTCCATTTTGGTTATTTTATAGTCCTTTCCAGAATGCTATTTCTCATCCCTCCTTTCCAATCTCCATTTTGAACTTCTCCTTTTTGAAATCTGCCTTTGGACCCAAGAGGACCCAAATCCAATTCCTTCCTCTTACAGGTATTAGTTCTGTGTCCCTGGGCAGCTCCTTCAATTTCTTAGCACTCTAAGTAACTAAGAGTAAAAGTTGAAGGAAAAGTGCTGATTTGCATTGTTAGGTAGAGTTTTCTCAGCTGGGAGTTTTCCTTTACCCAGAGGTATGTTAGAGCCAGTAGAACAGGCTTGGGATAGCCAATTGTGAAAATTTTTAGAGTAAGTATATATACTTTGGAAATCAGCAAATGCAATGAATCAGGACTTGATTCCTTATTTTATTGATTGTCGAATCTTAAGAAAATGGTAGAGAAA
The DNA here is from genome assembly GCF_027887165.1 of Monodelphis domestica. Lineage (NCBI taxonomy): Eukaryota > Metazoa > Chordata > Mammalia > Didelphimorphia > Didelphidae > Monodelphis > Monodelphis domestica. The sequence continues at coordinate 167,581,915 of NC_077233.1, read as the reverse complement.
AATGTTCACAAATTGAATTTCAGTGTTTCATGCATATATTTCCCTTCCCCCAAAAGCCAATTGTTAAACATTTACCAGTAGACTCCTGTCAATTCCAATGAAATCACAAACCTAATTCCAATATTATCCTATTACTAGTTATGATGATGGAAACAGCAATGATGTGTAAAGGAAAATATCTGGGATCATGCTTCTCAGCAAATTGACTTAAATATGATAGTAAGCAAATTCGCACAAACCAATGGTTTGTAGATACAGCCAGTTAGTCTGAGACCAACAGCATCAAATTGGAGAGATATTTATAGATAAAAAGAAAAACCTACAAACTTATTTACTGCTCTCTGAGAGCTGGAACCAGTAGACCATTTTCCTTTAGAGGGTGGAATCTGTTTGTCATTTTCTTGGAGAGTAGGAGTCTTGCATACTATTCCTTTGGAGAGGTGGCCTGGTGGTGGTAGTGGTGGTGGTGGTGAAATGTTCTGGTGGACCATGATCTGTGGTCTTCTAGTCTACTTACGTCACAATCAAGTTTCTACATTAGATGAGTCTGTTACAAAAGCAGGAAGGATTCTTGTTTATAGCACACTAAGGGAAAGGTCAATATCATTTCTTACTTCTATGATTCAATATGTTTTTAATTCAGATAATTAGTTTACTCTTATTACTACTATATGTTAAATGTTATACAGGTAAGTTTACTCAGTTATTTAATCAACTAATAAATAGGACAATCACTTACTAGGAAGCAACAATTTCAACCTAACAAATAAATCAAGTGAATGATAATAGTTACAAATCAATAATCAGCATTATCAGTTTCCCACTTCAATCCACAATAGACATACCCATCAATGGATGGATACAATCTAAATGCATATGTGGCACTCCTCTATGGATGGCACAAAAGCAGTGGGAGTGTTCCCCTACTGAGGCACATAGGTGAAATTTTCTTTAATCATTTTAATAATGTCATTAATTTTATAATCCAGAGTCCTTTAAAACTGAGCAAGTAAGTTAAGCCCAGCAGAAAGAAGGCTCAGGGACTTAGCTAGAACTTTTATTGTTTTCCCCCATTTATTTATTTGTTTATTTTATTTGTATTAATTACAGTTAAAAACAAATTTCCATATAAATTTTCCAAAGTTATCTGATCCACATTGTCTCCTTCCTTTCTTCTCTCCCCTCTCCTGGAGTTGGCAAGCAATTCAATCTGGGTTATACATGTATTATCACACAAAATTTATTTCCGTATTGTTCATTTTTGTGAGTGAATATAGCTAGAACTTTTAAGTCATGCAATACTTCATATAAAATACTGGCCCTTCTATGAACAGGCTATAGGATCTGTCTAGGATGTTTTCTAGATGCCAGTCTGACCTGAAAGCACTTAGTGAGATGGCAATAAGAGTACTTCCACCTAGTGACCAATGTAATGAAGCAGTTGCCAAATGGTGGAATAGTACATATAAGAATATGATTTTTATGTTGTTATCTTTTAAAGAACTCCTTACATGAGGTACAAGCCAGAATGATAGCCAAATGCTACATCCCTGCACAATAGGCATGGCAGAAAATCCTTTGTAGATGAAATCTCTGAGTTCTTTGAGGAGAGAAATGGGCTGGTTGGAGAGGTTGGAACAGGACTACCAGGGCTAGGAAGCTGTTGGTCAGGAGGCAGGGAAGAAGCAGTCAAGAGAGGAAACTTGGCCACCAAATCTGGCCACCAGTACTATAGGTGATATGCTTGCTGAGACATGATGTTTATGAATGTCTCAGGAAATGGGAAAACTTAAAAGATAGAAATATCACGACTATTCACTCTACTATCACACCCTTACATTGATTATAGTAAAAATAAGTGAGGCAAGCCAAGAACCCAGGTCCCACCAGGAATGAGGCTTGGAAACATGAGCTTCATCTGCAACTTGCTGAATTTTGGCAAGAACTCCCTGGAGAGAGTGAACATCTGTGATAATTTCACCAGAGTAATTTATATATGAGCAATGAGTCTGATTTATGACAGCACAGGCTCCTCCTTCTGCAACAGTTAGGAAGTCAAGAACAATGTTGTTTTGAATAATCACTTCTGCAAGGGAATTAGTCTCTATTTGTCGATTTAAAATAGCATTGTTAGTAGAAGCTAGGACTTGTGAAGTATACTTTCAACCTCTGTAGAATCATTTCTGATGGAATCTATAATGAAAGGCATACCGACCCATGGAAGAATAGATGCCATCATTCTTCCAAGTGGAGTGGTTTCAGTTACCTATTGTCAGCAACCTATCCATCATTGGTGTCTCTTCTGGTTCTCCAATGCCAATAAAAACTTATATTCCTAATGATAACCTTTTTTATTTCTTGGCTGTGATTAAATACAGTAACAGGTGGGGGTGAGGGGGAAAAGGGGTTAATTTTTGAAGGATTGGACTTGATTATTTAAGAGTTTGGTAGCCAGGAATTTAATTAATTCTAAAGAGATTTTATTTACAATTTATTTACAAAACGTAGAAAGAGTGAAGTAAGAAATTAGAGAGAGGATAAGATATCTAGCCTAAACACTAATTTACTCTTGGCCCCTGGGTAGGAAGAGTTAGTTCTTAACTGGAGGGGCCTTAGTACTTGTAGCTGAGGCCCTGGGGATGCAGGGAATCTCTCTCAAGAGGATAGGTCTCTCCTGAGGTTAGTCTCTTCTGAATATCCAGCAGTTAAGAGTCAGCTTTTCCTCATCATGTGTCAGTCTAAAGGAACAGGGTCTCAGGTCCAGTCAGCAGATCTTTCTGCCCTTCTTCACCAGCCTCAACTAGAAAGCATGAAGAATTTAACTCCTTTCAGGAAGTTGTCACTCCCTTTTAAAGACATTTTCTCTTGTATCACTTCCTGTGCCTTCCCCTAATTCTATGTCAACAATCACAGTTGGCACTCTGCTCTAGGACTACCCAGAGGGTAGTCAGTCGATTCTGATTCTTCACCTTCTATCGCATACATGGGTCACAGATCTCCCCCACTCAAGTGTGAATGAGGTGTTGGCACCTTTGGTTATTAAATCTAAAATGGACAGATCTTCATACTCAACTTTTAAGTAGGGTGTTTACACTTTTGGTGATTAAAATCTAAAGATAGGCAGGGGTTGCAATTTAAATATTCACAATCAGGGGAGATTAATTTTCATCTTCACCAGGGGAATGAGGTAACCAATACTACAGGTCCCATACAAGTACTTGGGAAGTGGCATATGCCTCTGTTCCTGAAAACAAAAAGAATGGGCCAGGTGTAACCAATCCCATGGGTGGTCTAAATGGGGCTTCCTTGTGCCTGAAACTGTTTTGTTGCAAAATGTAGGAGTGGCATGTGTGTATGTCCAAGCCAGTGTCCCTTTTGTGTCAAGAACAGTGATCTTGGCACATCCCAACTGGCATAGGGAAAATGTAGTTATATCTGACAGTCCCTCAAAATCTAGGGTACTCACATACTGGTTTTCTGCATGCCATGCAGAGGTAAAAGACTAACATAGCTTCTTGCACTTAGAAAGGAGAAATCCTGCTTTTGAAGCCTTCTCTCCCTTTCTATGGAAAATGGCAGGTTGATCAAAGCTGTCAAAAATGATGTCTACTATCTTACAGAAAGCTACCTTGTCAATGGATTAGTTTGATCAAGCAATGAACATATAAAAGGGAGCAAAACTCTACAGAAATTTCATCCTTGCTGACCAGTGGTGGGATTCTGTCTCTGATACTAACAGGCATAACAATCCAGGGTTCAGGATGAAACCAATGAATATGATGACATGCCCAATACCCATGTTCTTCGATTACTTGATTCCCTTTTAGGTGGGAGCCAATAAGTCTGGGGGTCTTATTAGTAATACTATGTTCTGGCCAATCTCTTTCTCGGTTTTTTGTGCCTATTGCTTAGGTGATTGAGATAGCCTGGGCTACCCCACCTTTAAAGAAAGCATTGGTGTGATTGATCCTCGGGCAGTAAATCATCCTGGGATGTGATGGATTGTGATTAGGCAATAGGTGAAGGCATGTATCTATTGTCTGATAATTCTGTCCAATGATATCAATATTTCATTTGTCCAGGGTATGACTTTTCATGGGCCCTTTTAAGCTCTCTTAACATATCATAGTTTAAGGACCCAGAGATCAGCCAAAACAGATCATCAGAAGAGTTGCCGGCTATTTTTTTTTTTTACCAAACTTCACTTAATTTGATGGCTTTTTCCTTTGTCATACCTGTCTGGACAGGTAGTTTTCCCTGTGCCTATGCCCTAAGCAATTTGCTTAAGTTTCAAGTGGGATGGAAATTTTATGTTTCATTTTTGTAACTGCAAACCTCATGATGAAAAAATTTCTCAAATGTACCAAGTCCTGCATGCTTTATTTTATCAAAATACATACACAGTAATCTATTAGTAAAACTTAAAATACTTTTAAAAACTTAAGCAAAATGATTAACAGCAAGAACTAAAATATTCAAACCAGGCCTGGAAACGACTTTACTTTTCAAAGATTATTTTCCCTGATGGATTCAACAAGTCCCTAGCTCTTGTCAACAACCTAATAACATGGTGTCCATTTAGACAAAATTCTAAGTCCTTAAATTTAGCTTCTAGTGATTCTGCCATCTGACTAGATCCAATTTTCTTACAAATCAACAGATAACCCAGTCAAAAAATCTCTAGTGCAATGACCAAGTAAAAAAATGTGAAGACTTCTTGTGCTTCAAAACTTTTTGAGAACTCCTATATAATCAGCAGGTACCCTTAAGTGGAGTTATGTTTCCCTGTTAGAGCAATTATAGCAATATATTCCAAGACCTCCACTAAGGACATGAAAAGAGACACACAAACAATAAAGCTATCTATGAAAATTGGCATGAGACAAAAACTCAACAAGTTCTTCTCTTGAGCTCACTCACTCCCTCGAAGTCCTGAAGATATGCAAAAAAGCAGAGGAGCCAATATCAGCAGTCCTGCAATCTGAGGGAAGAAGAGTCTACAAAAATCATCTGGGGAAACAGCTTCTGAAAGCTCCATGTGGAGCTTCCCATGACACCTCTGAAGACAGAGATTTCTCAGGTTTCCCTCTTAAAGACAGATTTACCTGCACTCAGTCTTTTAGTGAGGCCGGGGTCCAGGTGCAGAGATCCCTTGAGGGAAGGGCCCGATAAGCACTCGTTGACATTTCTGATGGAAAGGCAACTGGGGTGCAGACCCTCAGTCCTGAGGGGGCCAACTGTAAAGAAAAAAGCTTGGGAGCAATCTTCCGAGCAAATTGACTTTAATAGGACAGGAAGCAAATATCATACAAGTCAATGTTCTCCAAGACACACTCATTTCAAGGCTATATAAATGTAAGAACTAACTGAGACTAGTTCGTCTGAGTCCATGCAGTCACAAAAATGAGAAGATCATCAAATTTGACAGGACCAAAAGAGGAACCTACAATCTTGTTTACTGGCCTCTAAGAGAGGTGACTGGTAGACTATTCTCCTTCAGAGGGCTGAATTGGTTTAGTTACTACCCTCTTGGAGAACATTCCTTTGGAAAGGGGTGAGGAAACACACTAGTGGAAATTTTGACAATAATCTGTGGTTATCTAGACCAGTTAGCTCACAATCTAGTTTCTACATTAGATGAGTCCATTACAAAAGCAGGAAGGATTCTCATTTATAGTACACTAAGGGAAAGGTCAATATCATTTCTTACTTCTATGGTTCAATACATTTATAATTCAGATCATCAGTTTACCCCTATTACTACTATATATTAAATGATATACAGTTGAGTTTACTCAGTTATTTAATCATCTAATAACTGGGACTCTCTCTTACTATGGGACCGACCAACAGTCTCAACCTAAGAGATAAATCTAATTAATAATAATAGTTCCAAATCAATAATCAACTTTGGCAGATGGAAAGGACAGTGAGATGGACTTGAAGTCAGGGAGTAGGAACTGTCTCATTTTGGATATTTATAAGCTTTGTGACTCTGAACAATCCACTTTTCCTCTCTAAGAATCATTTTTCTCATCTATAAAGTACAGATAATTAAAGCATCTATTTCACAGAGTTGTTGTGAGGTTTAAATCAAATTATACATATATATGTATATGAGAAACATTTTACAAATGTTAAAATGCTATTGTTAGTAAAAAAAATTTTTACTGTGGTTCCTTAGTATGAAGCCTAGTTCTATGTGACTGACAAAATTGTTTTATCTTCTGTACATTTTGGCTTTTGTGGGAGACAACATGGTACGGTTGAAAGAACATTTGTAAGCACTGGAGTCAAAGGAATTTGTCTAGAGTTTCATTGCGGACCCTTACCACCTGTATGATCTTGAGCAAGTCACTTAATAGATGCTTAATAAATATTTGTAGACTGACTGACTTAATCTCCATGGGCATTTAATAGAAGTGACAAATGAGGCTTAGGAAGATTGAACGGTTTGTCTAAGGTTATCCTGTAATAAGTAAGCATCAGAGATAGGATTTGAACTCGGGTCCTCCTATTCCAAAGCCAGTGCTCTTTCTCCTGGGTCACACTATCTGAGATGGTAGGATATTTCTCCTCTCAAGAAATCCCCTTTAACTCCTTGAAGGAAGAATCTGGAGTGGGCTGGATTTTCTCTCCTGTCAGATGACCCCATCCCATCTGTGCCTGAGCACATGGACTGTTGGCTCTCTTTCTTACCTCTACTAACCCTCATGTAACCTTTCTTCTTCCTCTGCAGCAGGGCTACCAAAGAAATACAGAAGGCCATAGCTCAAAGGGATCTAAAAGAAAACCTAGTCCAAGCCTTAAGAAGTACATTCTTGGACTTCCAGGTAAACATGGCTGCAGAGTAGACGCGGCTGGCTTGCTTCCTCTCCTCAGACCCAATGACACAGATGGCCGCAAAAGACCCTCCCAAAATTAAAAAAAAAAACAACCATTCTCATAAGAATGGAAAGACCCCACAACAAGGCAAAGTTCTGAAGGTAGGTGGGATTCTGGTATCTCCACAATATAAGGGAACGAAAAGGTGACCCACCCTCCCCTCCCCCACCAAACAGCCGGAGCCAGAGTTAAAGTCAGCACCAGCCAGAATCAACAAGTGAGGGAGGGGCACCCCAGGACTGAACAATGGGCAGCCCCAGATCTGGGGACCTGAATAAGATCACCAAGGTCCTTCTCCTAAGAGAACTAACACCCAAAACCCCAGCAGGCGGGCTAGGGGAGCACAGATCTTGGAAGCCCAGAACTAGCGCGCTAAAATCACCAAGTGAGCGAAGGGATCCCCTGACATGAGCAAGGGGCACCTACAGGTCTTGGGAGTTAGCTAAAACCACCAAAGACTTTCACCTGAGAGCACTAACTCCCAAAATGCCGGCAAGCAGGGGAGGGCAGTCCCTGGGCCTCCCCAGGAAGACAGCGCAGCTGCAGAGAACCTAGAATTAGCCTGAGACTAAAGCCTTGACCATGAGACCCTTATACTGAGAGCAAGTACTACTCATTCAGATTTCTGACTGGAAAGGGGAGGAAGAAAAAAACAAACAAACATAACACAGAGATGGCAAATTGTACCCAAGAACCCCAATACCCAAACAACAAGAAAAGCAACAAGAAGGGGGTGACTTTGGATACATTTTATGGAGGGAAAACACAAAAAAACAGAGGAAATAGCAGAAGAGGAAGTGCAAACAAATGCTCCAAAACCTTCCAAAAGAAATGGAAATTGTCCACAAGCTCTTGAAGAATTTAAATTGGAAGTTATCAAAAAAGATGAAAGCCTTCTGGAAGGAAAAATGTGAAATAATGCAAAAGGAACTCAGCAATCTGAAGCTTGAAAAAACACAACTACAGAAACAGCATGAAGCCTCAAATACCAGGATAGACCAAACTGAAAAGGAAAACCAGGCTTTAAAGGTCAGAATCAGGCAACTGGAAGACAATGATCTTGCAAAAGAGCAAGAATTAATAAATCAAAACCAAAAAACTAAGAAATTAGAAGATAACACAAAATATCTCAATGACTAGGTGACAGATATGGAAAATAGAGGAAGGAGAGAGAATCTGAGAATAATTGGCCTACCAGAAAAGCCAGAAATAAATAGTAATCTCGACATCATAATACAAGATATCATCAAAGAAAACTGCCCAGAGATTCTAGAACAAGGGGGCAATACAAGCATTGAAAGAGTTCACAGAACACCCTCTATACTAAATCCCCAAAAGACAATTCCCAGGAATGTAATTGCCAAATTCCAAAGCTTTCAAGCAAAAGAAAAAATCTTACAAGAAGCCAGAAAAAGACAATTTAGATATAAAGGAATGCCAATCAGGGTCGCACAAGATCTTGCAATTTCCACTCTGAACGACCATAAGGCATGGAACATAATTTTCAGAAAGGCAAGAGAGCTGGGTCTTCAACCAAGAATCAGCTATTCAAAAAAAAACTGACTATATACTTCCAGGGGAAAGTATGGGCATTCAACAAAATAGAAGATTTCAAAGTTTTTGTAAAGAAAAGACCAGAGCTCTATGGAAAGTTTGACATCCAAACACAAACAACAAGGAAAACTTGAAAAGGTAAATATGAAGGAAAGGGAAAAGGAGAAAAATGTTATCTTTTTCTTTTATTCAAACTCTCTTCTATAAGGACTACATTTATATCAAATTATATATATTAATATGTGGAGAAATTGTAATGTGTAACTCCCAAAAATTGTATGCATCATTAGAGTAGTTAGAAGAATCATGCACAGGGAATGATTGGGACCTTAAGACAATATGGAGAAGGGAGGGGTGAAAGAAAGAAAAAGGGAGGGGGTGAATCATTGATGGTACTAAGATATACTTCAAGAAATAGAGAAAAAAACTAAATAGAATAATCTTTCTCACACAAAGATACACATAGGAAGGGGAGGGGAAGATATTTCCTATAGGGAGGAGAGGAAGAAAGTGCTAATTGGTATTACTCAAACCTTACTCTCAGTGAAATCAACTCTGAGAGCTTAGAACATCTAGATCCATTTGGGATCTTGAACTTTATCTTATCCAACAGGGTAAGAGAGAAGGGGAAATTAAGGAGGGGTGGGGGGACAGAGTATAAAAAGGGAGAGAAGGAGAGGGGGGAGGGGAAGAGAACAAAAAGGGAGGGGCTAAAGGGAAGCATATCAAGGGAGGGGACTAGGGGGACTAATCTAAAGTAAATCACTGGTTTAAAAGGTTATAGCTAAAGAAGAAAGGTCAGAATTAGGGGAGGATATCAAAATGCTAAGGAATCCACAAGCGACAATCATAACTTTGAATGTGAATGGGATGAACTCACCTATAAAACGTAAATGAATAGCAGAATGGATTAGAATCCAAAACCCTACCATATGTTGTCTTCAAGAAAAACATATGAGGAGGGTTGATACTCACAAGGTTAAAATTAAAGGGTGGAGTAAGACCTTCTGGGCCTCAACTGATAGAAAGAAGGCAGGAGTTGCAATCATGATATCTGACAAAGCCAAAGCAAAAATAGACCAGATCAAAAGGGATAGGGAAGGTAAATATATTCTGTTAAAAGGGAGTATAGACAATGAAGAATTATCACTAATCAACATGTATGCACCAAATGGTATAGCACCCAAATTTCTAATGGAAAAACTAGGAGAATTGAAGGAGGAAATAGACAGTAAAACCATATTAGTGGGAGACTTGAACCAACCATTATCAAATTTAGATAAATCAAACCAAAAAATAAATAAGGAAGAGGTAAAAGATGTGAATGAAATCTTAGAAAAATTAGATTTAATAGACATATGGAGAAAAATAAATAGGGACAAAAAGGAATACAGCTTCTCAGCACCACATGGCACATTCACAAAGATAGATCATACACTAGGTCACAGAAACATGGCACACAAATGCAGAAAAGCAGAAATAATAAATGCAACCTTTTCAGATCATAAGGTAATAAAAATAATGATCAGTGAGGGTACATGGAGAGCCAAATCAAAAATTAATTGAAAACTAAATAATATGATACTCAGTTAGAGAAGAAATCATAGAAACAATTAATAATTTCATCGAGGAAAATGACAATGGTGAGACATCCTTAAACCTTATGGGATGCAGCCAAAGCAGTACTCAGAGGGAAATTCATATCCTTGAGTGCATATATTAACAAATTAGGGAGGGCACAGATCAATGAATTGGAAATGCAAATCAAAAAACTTGAAAGCAAACAAATTAAAAACCCCTAGAAGAAAATCAAACTGGAGATCCTAAAAATTAAGGGAGAAATTAGTAAAATCAAAAGTGATAGAACTATTAAACTAATAAATAAGACTAGAATCTGGTACTTTGAAAAAACAGATAAAATAGACAAAGTACTGGTCAATCTAATTTAAAAAAGGAAAGAAGAAAGGCAAATTAACAGCATCAAAGATGAAAAGGTGGACCTCACCTCCAATGAAGAGGAAATTAAGGCAATCATTAAAAACTACTTTGCCCAACTATATGGCAATAAATATACCAACCTAGGTGATATGGAAGAATATTTACAAAAATATAAATTGCCTAGACTAACAGAAGAAGAAATAGAATTCTTAAATAATCCCATATCAGAAAAAGAAATCCAACAGGCCATCAAAGAACTCCCTAAGAAAAAAATCCCCACGGCCAAATGGATTCAGAAGTGAATTCTATCAAACATTCACAGAACAGCTAATCCCAATACTATACAAACTATCTGACATAATAAGCAAAGAGGGAGTTCTACCAAATTCCTTTTATGACAGAAACATAGTGCTGATTCCAAAGCCAGGCAGGTCAAAAATGGAGAAAGAAAACTATAGACCAATCTCCCTAATGAATATAGGTACAAAAATCTTAAGTAGGATACTAGCAAAAAGACTCCAGCAAGTGATCAGGAGGATCATTCGCTATGATCAAGTAGGATTTATATCAGGAATGCAGGGCTGGTTCAATATTAGGAAAACCATCCACATAATTGACCATATCAACAAGCAAACCAACAAAAATCACATGATTATCTCAATAGATGCAGAAAAAGCCTTTGACAAAATACAAAACCCATTCCTATTAAAAACACTAGAAAGCATAGGAATAGAAGGGTTGTTCCTAAAAATAATAAACACTATATATCTAAAACCATCAACTAACATAATCTGCAATTGGGATAAACTAGATGCATAAGATCAGGAGTGAAACAAGGATGGCCATTATCACCTCTATTATTTAACATTGTACTAGAAACACTAGCAGTAGCAATTAGAGAAGAAAAAGAAAATGAAGGCATCAAAATAGGCAAGGAGGAGACCAAGCTATTGCTCTTTGCGGATGATATGATGGTCTACTTAAAGAATCCTAGAGATTCAACCAAAAAGCTAATTGAAATAATCAACAACTTTAGCAAATTTGCAGGTTACAAAATAAACCTGCATAAGTCATCAACATTTTTATATATTTCCAATACAGCTCAGCAGCAAGAATTAGAAAGAGAAATCCCATTCAAAATCACCTTAGACAAAATAAAATACTTAGGAATCTATCTCCTGAGACAAATTGTAAACCTCAAAATTTCTTAGACTTATAAATGTTGGAAATTTCACCATTGGGAAATTTCATACTTGAAAAATTTCCTATTGATAGTGGGTCTTGGCTATTGGAATGTGAACCCCATTGGCATGAGAGTTTCCCCCTCCTCCCTTCTTAAGATTACTTTAGGACAGAAACCTTTTGCTGAACAATGGAAAGGACTTTGACCTATGCTTAAGCATAGAACAGGAATTTCTTTGAGTCATGATTGATTTTAGAATTGATACAATGGAGATACTTGGAATCAATCTCCACCCTACTCAGTCCTAACAGGATTGAGGAAGGGCTGCAGCATAGATCAAAATTTAATTATTCCAATCTCTACCCTACTCAGGTTAACAGGATTTAGGAAGGGCTGTAGCAAAGGATCAATGATTTAATTATTTGAAAATATGACCTTCAACAGACATGTGCAAAGCCAGAGACCTCTGGGCGGTCCTGGGTTAAGCTAGAGCCTCCATTGGCACAGGGAAATTGATGGAGAGTGATTGGTAGATGTGAGAACTGAGGGGAGGGAACTTGGATGGTTTCCTTAAGGATAGAGGGGTCTGAAGACTCAGGGGGTGGTGGTTGAGGAGTTTGTCTGAGTGGTTGGAGTGTGCTCTGAGAAGCTTGCTCTGAAGGAAGCTGAAGGTGGGGGCCTCTGAGACTGTTTCTCCATTTTGGTCACGTGAGTAATAGGGACTGATCTCTTTTCTTTGCCCCAGCTATCTAAGGGCTTGGGCCTTTTGGCCCAGCCTAAACAGAAGGGGTATTTAAGCCCTATTCCCTTCTCTCCCTTTTCTCTCTCTCTCTAATTCCTTTCTTCCTCCTATTTGTAATTAAACTTCATAAAAGGTTGACTGCTGACTTGAGTTTTCATTTAGGAATTACATAGCTGAATTCCTTGGCGACCTTAAATTAATATATATCAAGCTTTTAAAGTGATTTCCTTGTCACAAAACACTGGAACTATATGAACACAACTACAAAACACTCTCCACACAACTAAAACTAGACTTGAGCAATTGGAAAAATATTAACTGCTCATGTGTAGGACGAGCCAATATAATAAAAATGACCATCCTACCCAAGCTTATTCATCTATTTAGTGCTATACCCATTGAACTTCCAAAAAAAAAATTTACTGACTTAGAAAAAACCATAACAAAGTTCATTTGGAAGAACAAAGGGTCAAGGATATCCAGGGAAATAACAAAAAGAAAAAAAAAACAAAGGAAGGTGGCCTTGCAGTCCCAGATCTCAAACTCTATTATAAAGCAGTGGTCATCAAAACAATTTGGTACTGGCTAAGAGACAGAAAGGAGTATCAGTGGAATAGACTGGGGGCAAGCAACCTCAGCAAGACAGTATATGACAAACCCAAAGAACCCCCCTTCTGGGATAAAAACCCACTATTTGACAAAAACTGCTGGGAAAACTGGAAGACAGTGTGGAAGAGATTAGGTTTGGATCAACACCTCACACCCTACACCAAGATAAATTCAGAATGGGAGAACGACTTGAATATAAAGAAGGAAACTATAAGTAAATTAGGTGAACACAGAATAGTATACATGTCAGACCTGTGGGAAGGGAAAGACTTCAAAGCCAAGCAAGAATTAGAAAGAGTCACAAAATGTAAAATAAACAATTTCGACTACATCAAATTAAAAAGGTTTTGTACAAACAAAGCAATGTAACCAAATTGAGAAGGGAAGCAACAAATTGGAAAACAATTTTCATAACAAAATCCTCTGACAAAAGCCTAATTACTCAAATTTATAAAGAGCTAAATCAATTGTACAAAAAATCAAGCCATGCTCCAATTGATAAATGGGCAAGGGACATGAACAGGCAATTTTCAGTTAAAGAAATCAAAACTATTAACAAGCACATGAAAAAGTGCTCTACATCTCTTATAATCAGAGAGATGCAAATCAAAACAACTCTGAGGTATCACCTCACACCTAGCAGATTGGCTAATATGACAGCAAAAGAAAGTAATGAATGCTGGAGGGGATGTGGCAAAGTAGGAGACATTAATGCATTGCTGGTGGAGTTGTGAATTGATCCAGCCATTCTGGAGAGCAATTTGGAACGATGCCCAAAGGGTGATAAAAGACTGTCTGCCCTTTGATCCAGCCATAGCACTGCTGGGTTTGTACCCCAAAGAGATAATAAGGAAAAAGACTTGTACAAGAATATTCATAGCTGCGCTCTTTGTGGTGGCCAAAAATTGGAAAACGAGGGGATGCCCATCAATTGGGGAATGGCTGAACAAATTGCGGTATATGTTGGTGATGGAATACTATTGTGCTAAAAGGAATAATAAAGTGGAGGAATTCCATGGAGACTGGAACTACCCTTAGGAAGTGATGCAGAGCGAAAGGAGCAGAAACAGGAAAACACCGTACACAGAGACTGATACACTGTGGTACAAGAGAAAGTAATGGACTTCTCCATTAGTGTCAATACAACGTCCCTGAACATTCTGCAGGGATTCAGGAGAAAAAAACACTATCCACAAGCAAAGGACAAAGGGTGGGAGTAAAAACACCCAAGATAAGCAACTGCTTGACTACAGGGGTGGAAGGGTCATGAATGAGGAGAGACTCTAAATGAACACCCTAATACAAATACCAACAAATATGAAAATCGGTTTGAATCAAGGAAACATGTGATACCCAGTGAAATCGTGCATTGGCTAGGGGAGGGATGGTGGGAGGGGGGAGGAAAAGAAAAGGATTGTTGTTTCCAAGGAATATTGTTTGAAAATGACCAAATAAAATAATGTTTAAATTGGAAAAAAATAAGTACATTTTTTATATTTTCTGACACATTTGTTTTAATGATTTTTTTTTTATCACAGGTGAAGGCTCCTTATTCGATATTCTGGAATTCCTCCCTAATATATCTTATTCTATCTCTAACTCTGGTCAAGAAGTTATTGATGGAAAATTGTGTTACTGAAAAGCATTATTTCCATTAATAGAGGCAATATCAGATTTTCCCATTGTAAAATAGAGCTTTGGAATTAGGAGTTCAAGTATCTAATTTTAACTTCCCTATACTTTATTCTGTGCTTTCTAATAAAAAGATATTTCCTTTCTTTCTTTTATTATTATTTTTAATCTGTTCTTAGTTCATAGTTTCAAGGATACAGAATTTCATCCATGCCAATTCTCTTTTCCCCTTGCTCATGGAATAGACCTTACCTCTTCTTCATGTCATAATTCACAGTTATATGAATTGCCTGCCAACGTCAAAATAAGCCATCCTTTTAGTAATGACCTCTTTGAATGAAAAGAGGCTACTCCAGAGCCTTTCAATCAATCAATAACATTTATTTGTTTTTTAAAACCCTTGCCTTCCATTTTAGAATAAATATTGTACATTGGTTCCAAGGCAGAAGAGCAAAGGCTAGGCAATTGAGGTTAAGTGACTTGCCCAGGGTCACACAAGTTTAAATCCAGGTCTTCCCATCCTTAGGTGTGGCTCTCAGTCAAATGAGTCACCCAGCTATCTCCAATCAAACAATAATATTTATTAAGTGCCTATTATGTGCAAGGTAATGTGATAGATGCAGAAATATAGGTAGATAAATAGATGGATGGATAGGGAGATAGGTAGATAGCTAGACTTGTTATTGTTTACTGTATTAAGTGCTAGAGATTCAAAAGTAAATCAAAATAAAACCAAAAAAATGATGGTTCCTACTTTCCAGGAACCTAAATTTTAATAAGAGAAAGGAAAACATAAAGGGGGAAATGGAAAAGCGTAGAGGAGTGGGGCAGCTACGTGGCTCAGTAGAGAGATAGTCAAGACTAGAGGAGGCCTTGGGTTCAAATTTGACCTCAGATACTTCCTAGCTATGCCACCCTGGGCAAGTCATTGACCCCCATTGCCTATCCCTTATTGCTCTTCTGCCTTAGAACCAATACAGTGTATTATTTCCAAGATAGAAGGTAAGGGTTTGTTTTTTTTTTTAAGAAAAAGATAGAGGAAAAGTTGTATCCATACGAGGGCAAGGCAATCAGGGAAGAGGTAGAAAATTTCAGAAAATAAGTTGAAAAGGAATGAAGTGAGCAGCATGGCCAAGGCCCCTCATGAAGTGATGATCCCAGCTAGGGATTCACCTAATAGTGGACAGGCCTGAGTCTAGAGTGTCCCTGAGGAGAGGGGCAAGTCAACTGGTAGGGAGGTAAATTGAAACTGGGAGTAGAGTGGGCAATATATACAAAGAATGATATGATACCTACTCATAACAAATTTAATGAGAGAGACGATAAGTACACACACACACACACACATACACACACACACATACACACATGAAACATATGTATACCCAATCTAGTTTGGGCAGGAGGCCACTAGCTCTTGGGAGAGTCTATAGATAAAGACTATTGTTGGAGCCATAGTAGAAGTCTTTCCATTTTGATTGGGTCTAATCAGAGTTCGTGCTGTACTGACAACTCTATGAAGTCCTCACTGCTACCTCTTGAAATCCCTGATTTCTTTCAAAGCTCAGCTAATCACTTCTACATGAAATCTCTCCTTATCCCCCAGCTTTTATCACTTCCTCCCTCATTTCCTTGTAATTATGCATTTATTTTTATATACGTATACATGCTGTCTTCCCTAATAGACTGTAAGCTCCCTGAGCACCAGGTTTCTTTAATTTTTCTCTTTTCCCTAGCCCAGTGCCTGGAACATGTTTAATAAATGCTTGTTGATTGGTAGAGGAATCATGGTCTACCTCCATGGTACTATAGGGCATTATATTAGTGCTCAGAGGCAATATCTGTACAACGGGGGTAATAATTACTGTCATCTTCATCAAATATCAAATGGAAATTGAATAGCATAGTTGGAGGTTTTGATGGTAGAAGACATTCAATTAATAAGAGCCAGACACATTCTATCTCATTGCTGGTTGCCCTGTCAACCTTCTGACAGGCCAATATCTACCAGGGAAAGGAGCTGATTTCTTCTTTTATTAATTTCCTGATTCTATCCTTTTACCAGTCTTTCCTCTGAACAGAAGTTGGCAAGATAAATACCATGCAGAGATAGTGAGTGAGGGTAATGGCTTCTTATTATGGTAGTGATTCTGATTATAGAAATGAATTGACCTACAGTTTCTTTTATGAGACCAGAAAATGGCCCTTTCCCAGCCTTTGTCTATACTTTTGCTTCAGATTTTCATTAGGGAGTCAGGTTAAAAGTTTATCAAAACACAGTTTGGACATATACTAAATTTATAACCTAGGATCAATACATCTTATCAAAATGGGTTTATGACTTAAGATAGGCTATCAGAGTCTTAATACAGTGAGGAAGATACAAGCCAGACCTTACTGAAAGGTTAGAGCTGAGCAAGCAAATTGGCATCTGTTTAAAATGTCTAAACTGCAAGGTGAGCAGGCTGGGAATGGGAACAAAGGTAAGAATGTCATTGACCTTATAAGACTTAAAGGCTGGCAGCCAGCTGCTAGAGAGATAGAGAAATTTGGGGTGAGATAGCAAACATATGTTAAAATGTGTGTTTCCCCAAGAGAAATGAGGTTATAACGCCATATGAGCTCCAGCCAATTTTCAATTTTCCAAAGCCCTAGAATCCAACAGATCACTGAAATCCTTGCCTCCCATGAAAGCTTCCATCAGGGATTTATTTCAAATTTACTTCCTCTCCCTTTACTTCTTAAACTAAAAGAAGAAATAGCTAGAAAATGCTCATCTAGAGAGAGAAAGAAAATAAAAGATAGTGGATGACCTACAATTAAGGGAATCATCTTTAAAATAATCATCTATCTTGGCATGTTAAAGATTTTAGCTTCAAGCATAAGATTTGATGGTATGAGACAGATTGTGATCACAATTATAGGAAGACCGATCTGGATTTTTTTAGAGACTGTGCATTTTGGAAACCCTCTTTACCAATGCAAATTAACCAAGATTCTGTAACTTACAGTCTTAGAGAACTGTCTAGGGGTACCGAGAGGTTAAGTGACATATTATATACATACATACATATCTTAATAGGTATGCATATAACACATATATGTATCTATAGATAATGATGTGGATATCTGAATATGTGTGTGTATATATAAGTATATTCACAGTCACATAGCCAATGTATGTCAGAGGGAAGATTTGAATCCTTCCTGTCTCCTACGATTATAAAACATTTAGTCCTTAGTACTAAAAATTGTAAAAATTAATATTATAATAACTGACAGGGTTCTAATGAGCATTTTTTTAAAACCACAAGAATCCTCAGGACAAGAGATATAGAACAGTTGAGGGAGCAGGGTTGGATAAAGACCCAATTCCAGGATATCATAAAGACAAAAATGGTGTTTATGGAAGAGTGGTCCAGAGCAGGTTAGGTCTAGCTCGTATAAGAATTTGCCTATGGCATGATCACCTGGGGAGGAAGCTTAATTTATGATTTTGCCTAATTATTCTTAATAAGTAGATGTTAAGCTCAGTTCTTTGATCTGCTAAAGGATAGCAAGTGGCATCTTGACTTGGTATCTGGGACAAAGACCCTGCTGTCCCACCCTGGTTAGGGTTCTGATAAATGCCACAAATGTACTTGATAGTTTACAAATCACTTTACATATATGAGATCACATGATGAGGGGCATTTCAAATTTTCAGCCAGAGTATATTGTTATATGATGTCACTCATTACTAAGTCAGTTTAAAGTTAGATACAGACATGGAGTTTCTGAAAACTAGTTGAGAGCCTGTGTTGAAAATAAGGTATGATAGAAGCTTTGGGAGGCCGGCTTGTGTTGTGTGTATATGAGTGTATGTTTGCATGCATACAGATCCACTGTAATTCAGAACAGACAGGAAAGTCAAATCAGAATTGTTTAATAGTTCTAAGGGTCTAAAGGCATATACCTGCCAAAAGAAAGTGTTTAGAATATGCTTTCTGCAGGTATACTCTAAAATGTTTTATGGTTCTGAACGTCACAGCCATTCTATTCCAAGGATTCAAATATCAATATGGATGAGAACATTTGTCCAATTTTTGTTCTGTTTTGTTGTGTCTTTTGAATAGCTTGGAGGGAACATGGTATAAAGGAAAGAATAGTTTGAGAGCCAGAGACTCTGGGTTTGAATCTCATCTCTGATGCTTACTTACATTTGAAGGATTTTAGGCAAGTCATTTAATCTCCTTAAGTCTTAATTTCCTCTTTTTCAAATGAGGGAAGTTGGAGTGGATGGCTTCTGAGGGTCCTTTCAGCTCTATTTTTCTCATTTATAGGAAGCACAAAAAAAATAATTGACATTTTGTAAGTTGTTTCAGGCTATGAATTCAGCATCTAACTGTGACATAGCTCTGTTCTTGTGTTTGGATTCCATATCCATAGTTGAACTGAGAGAAATATGTAGTACATACGTGGGTACACAATACTTATCACTTAGCGTCTGATGATAGATTCAGACCAGAAAATGAAAACAGTGGGCAGACTTCCCCATAGGGTTAAGATCTTGAAATCTAAATTGGCTGGAAGTCATCACTTGCCTATTACTTTAAGCCAATGAAATAAGTATACTTTAAATACTTGCCCATTTAAAAATGGGGCCCTTCTTTATCAAGCTTTTGTGATGAATGAAGAATTCAAAATAATTATGAACTTCTCCGGACAGAGAAGACCACAGAAAAACTGAACTTCTCTATTGTGTCTGTATTGACCATAGAAAAGGGGGTCTATTATCTCTTTTTCAACCTTAGATCAAGTCAACTTTCTCTGGGCCTTTTCTCAAAAGAAAAAAAAACAAAAGAAAGAAACAAAGAATTTCATTGGAATGTATGATCAGATCTGTCTGGTAAGCTCACTGTGACAAGGAAGATAAATTGAACCAGAGTGTCATGTCCTTGGAGTGCCTTTTGTGAAAACAGTCCTGATACATGGGGCATGTGCTTGATTAAATAGTCTGTGAAAGGCAAGGGACTGATGGAATAGTGTTTTTTAAAAATCAAACAATACTCTTTTCGCTTGAGAAATTATGATGCCAATCAGGATTTGCTTGTAACTTTGCTTTCTAGACAAAGGTCAGGAGATGATGCCTATGTCTGTGAGCTGGCATAAAGCAGATAAAGCCCATGGAACTCATGCTTTTTTCTCTGGCAGTATGATCTGAATGGGAAAGTGGGGTTGTGGGGGGGTAGTTAATATCTGGATTTATTAAGAGAACTGGTAGTAATCCATAATAATTATTGTCCAGTAATCTTTTGTGTCTATGCACACATGGATGATGTCTGGTTGAGCTAGGGGTGGGATAGGATTACAATGGAGGGGAACTTTGTTTTATTTTATTTTAATTATTATTTGTAAAATCATTTATTTATTTAATTACTTTAGAATATTTCCCATGGTTACATAATTCATGTTCTTTCCCTCCTCTTCTCCCTTCCCCCTCCCATAGCCAATGAGCAATTCAACTGGGTTTTATATGTATCATTGCTCAAGACCTATTTCCATATTATTCATATTTGCAATAGTGTGATCATTTCCAGTCTAGATCCCCAATCATATCCCCATCCAACCACGTGATCAAGAAAATACTTTTCTTCGGTGTTTCTATTCCCACAGTTCTTTCTCTGGATGTGGATAGCTTCTTTCTCATAAGTCCCTCAGAATTGTCCTGGATCATTGCATTACTGCTAGTTGAGAATTCCATTATGTTCGATTGTGACACAGTGTATTAGTCTCTGCCTACAACTTTGGAGGGGAACTTTAACAGGCCAGTATTATAGGCCAAAACAATACCTATCAACTTTCAATTATTCCCATGCCTACTGTTTCCATAATGAACTATCCACAACATTACTCATTTCACATACTCTTTGTTTTAGCCAAACTAGCCTGCTTGCTGTTCCCTGATTTTGTCAACTTTAGATCTCTTTCCTTCTTTTCTTTGTATAAATTGTATAAATGAACTTCCTCATCTCCTCTGACTATTTGAATCATTGGCTTTCCTCAAGGTCCCCTCCTTCATGAAGACTTTCCTGGTCCCCCTCATAATTTGTGTTCACTCTCTTCTTGAATTATAATAATAGCTCATATCTATATAATGCTTGAAGATTTTAAAATATTTTACAAATATTACTTCATCAGATCCTTGTTGTTAATCATTTTCAACTCTTTGTGACCTCATTTGAAGTTGTCTTGGTAACAGATACTGGAGTGGTTTGCCATTTCCTTCCCTAGCTCATGTGCTAAATGAGGAACTGAGGCAAAAAGGGATACGTGACTTGCCCAGAGTCACACAGCGAGTGAGTGTCTCAGACCATCTTTGAATTCAGGAAGATGAGCCATTCTGACATCAGGTCTAGTGCTCTATCCACAATGCACCCTAGCTGGCCCATTTGTAATAGTCGAGATCTAGTCTAGAGGAGTAACTTCTAGCATAATGCCCCTTCCCTTATCTAAAGTCTTTCATTCTTCAGATGTTCAGGCTTTCTAGGAGTGATGGTGGTGGCAATGGTGGTGATGATGGTGGGGTTGGCTGACTAATCCCTGGCATCTCCCTTAGACTCCAAATGGAACCTATCAGCTGTGCCTACAAACGTTGCTTTGACTCCACCTGAATCATGAAGCTGCCCTGTTGCATCAAGGTACCCAGATAGCCTCTAGGAGGAGGTCTAAGAACTTGGCATTACCTGGGTGCACCCACCGCTCAGGCCTTGCTCTCTAGGAGAAAGCATTAAAGGAGGCTACATGTAAATATCTAGGTACATCCAAGCTATATGCAGAATGGATGAAAAGTAATCCCCAAAGAGAAGGCATTAGTGGCTGGGGGTAGCAGCAAAGGCTGTCTTTTCCTTGGAGAACAGAGAAAACTCTTTATCTTACCTGAGGCTGCCCTCCGTCTCATTCTTGTTTCCACTCTCTTTAACCCCAGAGCTGTAAGCATAATCTTGGGCTTCTAATTAAATATCTGAATACATAATATTTACCCACAAGACATAATTCACACAAAATGATCACAATGAAGATCTTTTACAAGACCAACACTTGTTTATCTGGGGGCAGATATTAAAAATATATTTTTATTTGACTTTCAAAGATCTTATATGTTAGTCAACCAATTGGACTTGCAATTATGTCTTCCTCCAGCTAACATAAAGGCTAGAGGTGGCTGATATAGACTGGCAGAGAGAGGATTCCCACAGATATAAACAGAGAAGAATGACTGGCCTTTACAAGAGTGTTTCTTTTCCCTCCCAGCACTGAAAGGTGCATTTTAACTCCCTAGATTTCTAGAACATGAAAATTGGGCTAACTATCAGTTTGTATTTCCTGAACTCTACTAGTTGGGCAGAAGGAAATGTCTGGGGAGTCAAGTCAGAAAGAAAGCCAAGCTTGGATGAGAAATCAGTTCCGGTGAACTCTAATCTAATGAGCATTTATTTATAAGGGTCTAGAATGTGCAGGTGCTTCATGTAAAGGGAAAAAACTAAGGGAATAATTCTTCTGAGCAAACTGACTTTAATACGAGCATGTAAATCACAGCCGTCAGACATTCTCACTTTAGTCTGAGACTGATCATCACTGCTGGCAGATACTTGGAGATAGATAGAGAAGGAAAGCACAGACAAGTCTTCATCCCTTTCTGGTGCTAGAAGGTTGATGACCCAGTAAAAGGATCTTACAAAGGTACAGAAACATCCGCATTCTCTATTCAGACAGCTGAAAGATCTGGGTTTGTGGGTAAATGTAGTCCCTTTTGGAATATGTGCAACCAAACCACTCTTCTACCAGGACTGCAGACCTTTTGTGATGATCACATAATTATCTCAACAAATTCTTGTCTCAGATGAGCTGATACAAGAGCAAGAATTCCTCAAACTGAAAGAATAGCACATATTTTATTCTCTATAGAAAAGGTTAACAAATTATTCTATTATAATTATTTTATAATGATCTACTTCCTTTGATTATGAATACTTATTCTCAGTTATTCAATCAACTACTGAGACTATCATTTTCTATTAATAGTTAAACAGATTAATCAGATCAATTAACATGAATGATTAGAAGCTAATTAATTGTAATTACCTTTTTTCATGTCCTAGACCCTAGTGATATAAAAGCAAAACAAAAAATTATCTTTCACAAATATTACATCCTTTTCACAAACATTATATCTACTTTCATTTTTCTTAAAACATTATATTGCTATCTTTAGTGTTTACATTACTTAAAAGTTTTCATCTATACTCCTCCCCCTCCCAGGATTTGACACCAAAGACTTCTCTTTAAAGGTAAAAAAAGAGAAAGAAGAAAAAAATCAGCAAAGCCAATCAATACTTAAAAAAAAAAAACTATGCATTTTTTCAGAACTATGAACCCCCACCTCTGCAAAGGAGTAGAGGAATTAGGGGAAGTTTCATGGGTCTCTTCTTTGGGGCTAAACTTGTTCTTTAGAATCTACAATGTTAATTTTCTTTTTAAAAAATTCTTGCCTTCCATCTTAGAATCAATATTGTGTATTGGTTCCAAGGCAGAAGAGCTGCAAAGGACAGGTCACACAGCTAGGAAGTGTCTGTGGTCAAATTTGAACCCAGGACCTTCCATCTCTGGGTCCGAGTTTCCATCCATTGAACCACCTAGCTGCTCCAATATTCATTTTCAACTGTTTTGTGATGATTATTATCTATATTTACATTGTGGTAGTAATTGTGTATGTTGTTTTCTTAGTTATGCTTACTTCATTCCACATTAATTCATAGAGATTTTTACATGTTTCTCTATATTCATAATATTCATCATTTCCTATAGATAATAATATTCCGCCAGATTAATGTATCACAATTTGTCCACCAGTTCCCAGATCGATGGGCATTTCATTGGTTTCCTGTTCTTTGCTATGACAATAAAGTGATAATATAAATATTTTGGTTTATAGGAGATTTTTCTTTTTTTACCAACAGCCTCCTTGAGATATGGATATTTGGGGCAATTTATTTGCATGGCATGAAATTGCATTTCACAATATTTAAACCAATTTGCAACTCCACTAACAATGCTAATTAACATATACTTATCTTTCCAAAACCCCTCAAAAGACTTTTCCTCATTGCCAAATGTCTGTCTCCTTTTTCAAGTTCACCAGCCCAAGGTCTTCTTCTCCAGTTTAACCTTTGTCCTTCCACTTGGGTGACTTCAATATTCCTTTGTCCTTCCAATTTATCACCTCCTTAATGCTCACAATCTTCATCTGGACTCCAACTCAGCTACCTGGAAGAATGGCCTTTCTTTTGGTTCTTTTGATCTCCCCACAGCCTACAATTGTCTTAACTCATTTTATTCAGAATCCTGGAATTCTCTTACGATTCTCCATCTTTCCATCCTCCTCTCTGTCTTCCTTCTCCTAAATGTGGTTTCAGCTTTCCCATGAGACCAATCAGTGCACCCTTTGCTTTTCCTCACCTCCTAAGCCCTACTGTGTTTTGATGAGGAGAAGTAATATTGTATCTTATTTGTAGAAGCGATACTTGGTACAGTGCCTTGGCTAGTGGTGCTTTGTAATAACAATGACAATAATATAGACATATTCTAAGAAATAATAATAATAATGTTTTGGGGTTTTAATTTGGTGAGAGTACAGTGATTTCTACAGCCTGTTTGTTATTATCTCCCACCTCATCTTCATGCATATTTAAACCAGGTTAACCCTGTACTGGGCAGCTTTCCCTTGGCAGCAACCCACCCGTTTTATGTATTCACAAGGAACAGCAGGGAGAGACTCAAGCCTTTGCATTGGGAGAAGGGAGAAGCAATAGTAGCAGCCCAATAGAGTGGTAGGGGAATGGTCAATATGCAACATATTTATCAGGAATGCCCTTGGGCAAAAGTTTGCACCCTCCTTTCTCTTTCCACTTCTGAAAGTTTTCTCCATAATCTCTTTTAAAAACATATTTATTTATTTAATTATTTTGAAGGGAAAATTTTAATTTAATTAATTAATTTACAATATTTTTCTGGGGTTACTTGATTCATGTTCTTTCCCTCCCCTCCCATAGCTGACGTGCAATTCCACTGGGTTTTACATGTATCACTGATCAAGACCTATTTCTTTATTATTGATAATTGCACTAGGGTGATCGTTAAAAGCATATTTAAAAACATATCTCTTTTAAAAATAGTATTTATTTTTAAACCCTTCCCTGCTGTTTTAGAACCTATTCTGTGTATGGGTTTCCACGGCAGAAGAGTGGTAAGGGCTGGGCAATGGGGATTAAATGATTTGCCCAGGGTCATCCGGCTAGGAAATGTCTGAAGACAGATTTGAACCTAGGACCTCAGGTGTAAAAGCTTAATTCATTATGGGGGGGGGGGGCGGATTTATATTTTCACAGATATCAAAGTCTTCAGGGAATAAAGCTTTGGATGGGGACCTTTGCCAGCGCTGTTGAGCAGCCACTTCTTTGGGGCCGTCGCCAGCATCCTTGGTAGGGAGCTCCGAAGCTAGGGTGCCGCAGTTTCGGACTGTGTTGTGGCCGGAGACCAGGACCTGCTTAACCCCCTCGGAGGCGTCGTCTCCGGACTCGTCCAGAAGAGGGCAGTAGTGTTCCGGCAGCTTCCTCTGCATCCGCTCAGCCTAACCACCAGAAGCCTAGTCCTCCGGCATCTCCCACTTGCAGAAATTCACATCCAGTGGTTCCTAATTAGTCATGCCACATGCGCATCTGCGTGCAATTGGGGCTCAGACAAACTGCGCTATTCAACAGCTTGAGATGCTATTCAAGCCTGGTACAAGACCTTTGAGTCCTGCCAGTCCTTTGGAACAGGGAGTACCTCCATGAACCCGCAGAGGCGGAGGTCTCCGTGGTTCAGTTCAACATGTGCGAGTGACAGAGCGGATGACCCTGGGGTTTCAGGCATTTGGACGCCCGATGCAGGAGGAAGGGACGGGCTTAAATGGGAGACAATCCTACCAAGTTTGGGCTTTGATTTCTGTTTTAACCTTAGCAAGTCGGTCTCAAATGGCAGAAGATAAGAGTTAGTTAGACTACTTTCCTTCTCTTGTATATAGGCAGGGATTAGGACTTGGGTTCTATGTTTAAGCCAAATAAAACACAGAATTTGAATCTTGGAGGGGGGAGGGGCACTACTTCCTGATCTCACCAGACCATTCCGATACCATGTTCTGCTCATGCCTCAGTACCCAACCATTGCTCATTGCTGCACATTTGCCATGAAATATCCTTTATTCCTTCACCCTAGCTTTCTTTCTTCTCAATCCCCACCATGATGGCATTTCCCTTTCCTGGGATTTGGTGGCTTACTGGGACGTACAGTGTATGTTCTTGTGATAGAATAGCAGCATTTTTTCAAAATTAAAATGAAATTTAAATATTTAAATTTAAATTTTAAATAATTAAAAATTTTTAAATTATTTTTAAATGAAAATTCTAAAATGAAAATTTTTAATAATCATAAATAATACATTTAAAATGTAAATAAATAAAATAAATAAATGATTAAAATACTTACTTATAAATTCTAAGGCAGAAGAGTGGTTAAAGACCAGACAGCTTGGGTTAAGTGTCTTGCTCAGGGTGACACAGCTAGCTAGCCAAGTAGTAATTAGATGACTACTGTGCTATCTTTTCCCATTGCCAGGTCCTCCACTTTCCCTTTGATTTACTTCTTCCTGGAGATTGGGTGTTTGGGAGTCATTGACAGTTCTATGGAGAAACAGGATGAAACTCTCTGGCGACCCTTCTCTGACATAATTATACCTAATTTTGAATGATGGAACCCAGGGTTCAAAGAAGGTGAAGGATGACACCCATCAGAGGCAGCCTGCTTTGCTTCTTCCCCTGGTCCTGGTCATTCAGTCTGTCCCCACAGGCTTTTCTTCTCTCCAGCCTTTCCTGCCACCACTCTGTACTTGTTCCCTGTGCCCTACCTCTGAATCTCCATAAAATGGAACCAGAAGGCAGGAGAGGGGAGAAAGAAGGTGGCTGCACTAGCAGGGAAATGTCTGGTGACTGGAGAACTGCCCTGGAGAGTTAGTGTCAGTAGCTTGAAGCTTACAGGATAGTCACGGCTCATAGAGACATGGACTTTGGGTCGAAAGGACCCTTATGGTCCTTTAAGTCAAATCCTTTGATTTTACAGATGAGAAAACAAAGGCTTGGAGAGATCAAATGACTTACTCAAGGTCACCCAGCTAGTAAGTGTCTGAGATTGGGTTTGAATTGAACTCTAGGTTCATCAGACTACCAGTCCAGTGTTCTTATTCCTGAAGCAAACTGAGAATTGTGTTCCTGAAGATGTTTCTGTGGAACTTAGTTTATGGCTATAATTTTATTTGTTTACAATAAAATCAGTGATTCTGCTAGACACTACATAGTTTTATTACCTTAAGACTATGAGTCCCAGTAAAATAAGGGTAGCTGCATCTTCTTCAGGTCATCAGAGATGTGCCCTGGAGGCAGAGAGACTCAGCTTCCTGGGTTCAAATCCAACCTCAGACCCTGACTACTTGTGTTACCCAAGGCAAGTCACTTGACCCTCTTTGCCTCAGTTTCCTCATCTGTAAAGTGGGTTGAGGAAGGAAATAACAAACCACTCCAGTATCTTAGCCAGGAAAACCCCAAATGGGGTCATGAAGAGTCAGATGTGTCTGAAATGACTGAATAATAACAACATCTACTGCTAAATTGTGGTGATATCATCTGTTTTCATTCCTGGGATTGCCTGTTCTATGAACGTGCTTTGGTGAGACTTTTGGAGGCACTGCACTGCAATCTTGGAACGTCTTGTCATCACTTCCTCCCTGTAATTGTAGATATATTCGTTTTCACATGAAAGGCTTTGTGAGCATATGATATCTCAGGGTCAAAGATACTGTGACTCCTTTGATACAAGGATATGCAAAAGGATACACAAAGACAAATAAAGAAGATACTCAAAAGTCACAAATACTGGATGGAGGATGCCTTAGGTAAGGCACAATGCTCAAGGTCCTTGTTGTGTGCTCTGTCTATATTCTCTTCCAGCGCCATCTCCCACTGTCCTTCTCTTCCTCCAATGTACTGATGCTACCATAGACAAATTTCAGGTGTGGGTCCCCAGGAAAGTGTATTTGTGGTTTGAGAACTAGAATACCTGAAAACGTGGCTCCCAGAAGGATGGATTCCAGATGTTAAACATGTTTGGCTACAAAGCCTCACGGGCTCAGGTTTAGAAGAGTGATCTGCATTGGTAGAGGGAAATACACATACTGATGGAAAGAGAGAGCTTTGGAAATATTTTTTAAAAGAGTGGAAATAAGAAGTGTTACTCTACAAATACTGGCCCGGCTAAGGCTTTGGTAGTCAGTGTTAAGACAGGATTTGCTCACTCCCATATCATTTATTATACTTATTATTAAGGCTCTAATTTAGTGGACTTTAATATAGAAGATTATATTATTATACTTACCATCTACTAAATTCAGTGAGAAAACAGCTTCTTTTAAATCCTTTTGTTTCAGTCACCATGAAGAGATCAAAGATCTTTTCTCCTTGTAAAGGAGGGTTAAGCTCCATTTTAGTTTTTAGTCTGTTGCTATTTATCTTAAACTCTATCCAAGAAAATGAGCTTATACTGAAATTTCAAAGGCTCAGAAATATCCTCTTTACTGAGGGCAACATGCTCCCATTTTGTTATGGTGGTGGACATGCTTCCACCATGCCACATATGCACGCACATGTGTGTTTGTGTATGTGTAGCTACACTGAATGACCCTTTTGTCCATGGTGGTAATTGCCAAACATTTGTAGACCATTATTTCTCAAAGGAGGATCCCTTAGTCACGACTCATTAATTTTTCATTGACCAAAACATGAGAAAATATTTATAAAAGGCATCTCATCTATAAACAGAGCTCTACTGATTTTTTAATCAGTGATACTGGCTCCATGGATTGTCATTAGATTATAGATGGTCTATCCCAATGTCATATTTAGAGAAAAGCCCCTTTCATTTTTCTGGCTTTAAATACATCCTAAGAACCAAGCAAAGATATACTTGTGGGTAAATAATTCTGGGTTTGGGTACCATTCCAGTTACTGTGGAAGAGATGGTAGATGGGTTGGTTATGGTTTGAAGGCCTTGTGGTACTTCTGGTCCAATGCTGTAAGAATTTATTTTTATATGCTATATTATTTTTATGTCAGGGTCCTGGATTATAAAGACCTCAAATCAGTTATATTAGGGAGAATTTCAGAGACGTGGCTTTATTCAATCTATAGATTTTTGCATTCTCTTGGTCCTCAGGAATGTGGTCCTTTCACAGATTTTGGCTAACAGGAAATTTCTGAAATGATACTTTTCCAGGATACCTGCAAATGTTTATCTGTCAGTTTCCAGAAGGGCTGAGGGTTTGATGGATCACCTCCTAATTAGCTGATTACCAATTAGAAATGTCTTGGGTTGCTCAAGGGAGGAGCTGAACAATGAGCTCCCAAAAATGCTTTTAGGTACCTGGACCAAGAGTTTCCATTTATCTTATGATGGTCAAGAGAGACATTCGACCATAATTTGGATATCTTGACTGGTCAAATTGGAAATGATTTTAAAAATTTAAAAAATACCATCTGAGTAAAGTTTGGAGGCAAACTCTAAACAAATATATTGAAAAGAATTGCAAACTAAGAAAATATTAGCCTATAGAGATGCATTTAATGAGAGGGGTAGCATTGGGTCTGTGTTAATTAGGAAAGTCTTTCTGGATTGGGGAGGGCAGCAGGAAGAGAAGGAAAGAGGAGTAGAAGGTATAGGGGGTGAGGAGGAAAAGGAAATAGTACAGAGTAGTAGACAGAGCACTGGACTTAGAGTTAAGAAGATGGAGGTTTAAATTATGCCTTGGGGGGCAGCTGGGTAGCTCAGTGGATTGAGAGCCAGGCCCAGAGACGGGAGGTCCTGGGTTCAAATCTGCCCTCAGACACTTCCCAGCTGTGTGACCCTGGGCAAGTCACTTAACCTCCATTGCCTAGCCCTTACCGATCTTCTGCCTTAGAACCAATACACAATATTGATTCCAAGATGGAAGGTAAGGGTTTAAAAAAAATCTGCCTTGGAAACTCACTAACTGTGTGACTTTACATAAGTCATTTAACCTTCTGTGTCTGTTTCCTCTCTATAAAAAAGATAAAGACTAGGCTTCAGTGTCCTTTAAATTCTTTTCCAGCTCCAAGTCTGTGTGATTCTAACATCTGAGGAGAAAGGAAAGAAGAAATCATGCCTCTTCTGGTCATCTTTGTCTTGCCTTTGAATCTTACTGTATTGCTAGAGAGAAATGCAACATTCAAAACATATTTATTTAATATCTGCCAGGTTCATAACAGGATACATAGATGAATAAATATGGGTCTTGGTCTCAGGAAGTTTACCATCTAGTAGCATGTGTGCATGTGTGTAGTTGACCATTATTTAAATCGTAAAATGATAAATCCACGAGAAAAACATAAATGAAACACTCTGATCATCTTTTAGTCTATTTAATTTTCCATTTGTAATATATGCTATCATTTCTCCTATCTGAATTTACTAAGTTGTTTACATCTCAATGTATCTTAATAGAGATTCAGTTTGTCTTATAGAAGGCTGACTTCAGAGTGAGGAAGATTTGGGTTCAAGTCCTGCCTCTGACACTCTCTGTGTGACCTTAGCCAAGTCATTTAACCCTTCAGTGTTCCCAGGACAACTCTTTAAGACTGTAAATAGAATAGCCATTGATCTGTATTGATAGAAAGGATGTCTTTGTTGAGTCCCCAGTACTAATATAAATTCATATGTTCAGTGCCAGTAAATATATTTTTCATCCCAATAATTGATCATTATCTCATTAGATCCTCATAACAACCTTGTATGTTACTTAAATATTATCTTCATTTCATAGATGAGGGAACTGAGGCTTAAAGAGATGAAGGGGCTTTTCCATAGTCACACTACTCAATCAGCTGAGGTGGGATTCGAATCAAGGACTTCTGATTTCAAACTATGCTGCCTTTAAAGAATGTCCCACTCCCATGCATGCCTGTGCACATATGCAGACCCACAGCCATATACATACTCAACAAATGCCTTTTATCATGGAAAAATATTTGTTCTTTTAGGATTATCCTAAAACTTTCCACATTAAGAATTCCTATTTTAGGGCACTTAATCTTGAAGCCCCACAGCACCTCCTGTATGACCCACATATACTTTTTTACCACTAAAGAGAATTGTGCTTCATTTCCACAGAGAAATTGAATAATGGTTCATTTCAGCAGAGAAAAACAATGACAAGTTTCATGGAGGAGCCCCTGGACAGAGTCTCCGACTCCCAACAAGCGTAGAGCGTGAAGGAGGAATGGGGACGGGGCCAGCCCAGCGATAAAAGGAGCCTTTGCTGAATCCTGCCACGGTATAGGAGCCATTCTCATTTTCCGGTGTCCTGTGAGCCTGCTGCGCCCACACTGCTGCTCTGGTATTTGGCTCCGACGCCGTCCTTCCAGGCTCTTCCTCTTTTCTGGGTTCCAGTCCTCAATGCTTCCTTGTCCCTTCCCCTGGCTTGGGGCATTCTTGACATTCCCATTCTGACTCGCATCCTTCACACCTGTCTTTTTTCCCTTATTTCCAGGGTAGCTCATAGCTGCTGCCTCTGCTTTTAATTCACTTCCAGTGGCAACTTTCTGGTGTTCTTGCCTAGGCTGACAACATCTGTCTACACCTTTTGGAACGCGAGCAAGCCTCCATCCCACCCCAGGCCTGGCTGTCATGATTGACTAACTCCTCACTTCCTGCCTCCCAGGGGGTGGAGCAGGGCCTACAGTACTTCTATTGTGAAGCATAATCATTTCTTTGTTTAAGTGATTTGATTTTTAAATATCATCCTTATGTTACCAGATTATTGACAATAGAAATATAAACCGGCCTTCCCTGAGTGGCTGTTGATTGTTCTGCTTTAGCTGTGACGTGTCAATGTCTAATGAAAAATTTACAATGACGATGATCATAGAATTTAATAATAATAATCGCTAATATTTATACTCTGAGGTTTGCAAAGAATTTTTACATATGCTCTCTTATTTGATACTCACAACAACCTAATGAATTTGAGTCCCAGCCGTGATAAGACCTAATTCTTGAAGTTTATTTTATTATTATCATTATTTTCCCCATCTTATAGACAAGGAAAATGAATTTGAAAGAGGCTAAATGTCTTATCTGGGGTCATAAAGCTAATAAATATTGGAGGTGAGATTAGAATTCAGGTCTTCCAGATAGGCACTTGATCCTATAAGCCAGTGATGTCCAGTTCAAATAGAAACAGATCCGTGTGGGTCACATATAGGCTTAGAAAACCACAAATAAACACCATCTATGTTGTATTGTATTATTTAATTTGCTAAATACCAAAATTACATCTTAATCGGGTTTTAGCCAGGAATATTATAGGCTGCGTGTCTGACACTTCCACCCTAAAAACTGCTTTTTAGAGAAAAAACGGAGCCCCAGAGAAGTGGTTTGCCCATTTTGGTTTTAAAAATCCTCAAATTAACTAAATTAAAAACTGTTCACTTTTACAGAAAGTTTTTCCCAGCGGTTGAACTAAACTAACTGATCTATCCAGAGTCCTCGGGGAAATCTGTGCTCATTTCTGATAGCCAAAGTCCTGTTCTCTGACATCTAAGGATGTTAAAGAAATTGTTGGGTACAAACTAAGGTCTTCGATAACCCCATTCCCCTTTGGTCAGAGGCATTGGAAAGAATGAAAGCAAAGTTGCTTTTGTGGCATGATCTGCTGGAAATGGAATAAGCTAAAAGGCCACAGAAACATTTTGTTGAAATCTTTGTTTGCTTTTATGCTATTTAACTCAGGAGAAGAGAGTATTCACACAGGGGAGAGATGCCAAGGAGCAGAACAAGAGGGTGACCCAACAGCAGGGCTTGAAGACTCGGGAGGCCACACTCTCTATTTACGACCATTAAACCTCAGAGCATCCTGAAGGAATATTAGCTTGGGATGTTGTATGATCTACACAACTTAAAAAGCACTCAGAGGAATGGAGGGCCATTAGTCGGGGAGTAATGAGCCCACTTGGTGCTGTGTGTGTGTGTAAATACATGGCTAATGGCTAATATCATTCTGGCATGTTTACAGGCCATGATAAGCTTCCCACAGGTCAGTGACTTTTGGAATAAATCTGGTCGATTTCAAGAATTAGGTCTTCTCATCATGCCTCGACCTCCAATAAGAATGGAACTTTTAAAGAATTTTAGCTGTAAACAAATGATTGTCCCCCGCCTCCCAAAGGCTCCATAGTGACTCAATGTATGGAGACTTCCAATAATACAGGGCAATCTTGTGGAGATTATAGCCATCCGCTTTTTCTCTCTCAGGTTTATTAAATACTTTTTGGGGTCTTTTTTAAAAAATTTCATCAAGGCTAGGCTAGTTAAAGCTAAATTTGAATTGGAAAAAATCCTGAAGGAATAGAAGCTGAAGGGGTTGTTTAGTTATTCCATCGATGATAAAGTCCTTCCATTTTACTTTAGGGTATAGTTTGAAATCTACACTTACCCAAACTGCTTTAGTATAGTGTAAACCATATACCCTGCAGTATCTACTATCTCTTCTAAGGCATCTCAGATATTTTATTGTTTGTAAATTTGCTTTTAAAAAGGTCTTTTATTACACAATTGCTGTTTGTTCCCTTGACCTAGAAGATTCTGGTTAGCGGAATTTCCCACAGCTTTGAAGACACAGAAAGATGCATGGATTATGATTGCTTTTTTACAACCTACCCTGGAATCTTTCTGGGACTTGAACCTTGTTCTTTGCTTAGTTGTGGGCTTTAGGACTATGGGTCTGTTAGATATGTACAAGGTCTATAGAGCTATAACTGTGAATTCTTGCACGTGGAGATAATTAATTTGGAGGAGGGTAACCTAGACCCACTTTTCAGTTTGAAAAAAAATTTTGCCACTCCTGGGCTCTTGTACATCCTCAGTGATTGGGGGAAGGCAGGCCTCCAAGGATCACGAAAGCAACAGGATCTTTGTACCATATGAAAGTGGGATGGGATCATACTTTTTCCTGAATTTTTCTGCTGACCCCTGAAGCAACTGTCCTGATGAGATAACCACTGGGAAGTATTCTGTCTCTCCCTCCAATGTCTGTACATTTGGGGGCAAAGCTCCAAAGCACTAGTTATGGCTCTAAAAATCTCCTTCAACTCCTGGGAGCAAGGAACAGCAGCCTTACAAATACCATCTCGCAGCCCAGATTGTACTGACTGGGAGAAATACAAAGATTCTAATCTATTATTTAATTTCCTATGTACTTCCTGCAGGGAAGGTAGGCTGGTTAAAACAGGGTTAGGAGGAGTTATTTTTGTGGACCAATAAATTGTTAAGTATAAATGTGGAAGGCAGAATTAATTTAATTATGGTAAAAATGATTAGTTTATAATAAAAATAAAAGATTAGTTCAGAATTTCACAGCTGAAAAAAATCATTTGAAACCACTGGGTTCTGATGATTGGCCACCACTTTTTAGGTGCTAGAGCCTAGAGCACTTAATTAGTCTTCTTCAGTAGTCTTTTAAGGGCTTTTAAAGATTCTGGCTGTTCAATTTAATGATGGTTTCAGTCGGTTTCTTAAAATAAACAGAAGAAAGCAAAAAGTACAAAAAGGGACCAAACTATATGAAGCAATTCTGTCACTTCTTTGTTAAATTTATTACATGTCTATCTGTCTATCCATATCTGTGCATCTGTATCCATATATGCACAAAATATATTATGTGTTATATGTACACATATTCACACACACTTGTGTTTGATATACATATATGTATGCATATAAATGTTTACACATTTTAAATACTTAAGTATATAGTTATATATTATATAAACATACATTTGACTGTGCATGTGTGTATATACACTCACATATCATATGTATACAAATATACACATAGGTATATGTGCACGAATGTATTATATTAAATTATCTACGTGCATACTCTTTTTTCTTGTTCTTTACACATTGAAATGTTTGGATTTGTCGGTGGTACTCAATGGTGGGGGGAAGGCCGCCCCCCCAGCATTCCGGAGCAACAGGATCCTGGTAGGGTGATAGCCTGGGAACAGGTATGGCAGTAAGAGGGGGTATCACGCTTTTTCTCTGAGGTTCTTTGCTGGTCTGGGAAGCCATTGGCTTGGTGAGATAACCACTGGGGAGAATTCCGCCTGCCCCTCCAGTGCCTACGCATTTCAGGGCAGAGCCCCAAAGTACTAGTCACTTCTGGGAAAAGCTATAGCATTCTTACAAATACCATCTCACTGGTGATGGAATATGAGTGAGCTGCAAGGAAGGATGAATGGGACGACTTCAGAGAGAGCCGGAAAGACCAACATGAACTGATGCAGAGTGAAAGAAGCAGAACCAGGAGAACACTGTGCACAGTAACAGCAGTACTGTGGCCTGATCAACCATGAAAGCCTCTGCTGCTCTCAGCCCCGCCATGATCCAGGACAGTTCTGGGACTTGGGACAAAGAAGGCATCCACCTCCAGAGGAAGAGCTGTGGCAGCAGAATGCGCATCAGAGATTCTCCTCTTGTTTATTTGGGGTTTTGTTGTGTGCCTATTCTCTTACAACCATGAGCCAAGTGGAAATGTTTTGCACCGTAATCCATGTATAACCCCACGGAATGGCTTGCCCCTTCTGGGAGTGGGGAGGGAGGGGAGGAGGGGAGACAGTTTGGATCCTGTAGCTTTGGAAAACTTCTATGGAGATTGGCTATTACATGTACTTGGTAAAAATAAATGCTAGTTTGTTGCTGGTGGTGATGAGAAAGGCGGCCCGTCTTCACAAGGGTCTTCCTTCCATGATGGCCATGTGGCCTGGGCTTGAAGCAGATCTGCTGGTCTGGGGGACGCTGTTGCCCCCACAGTCCTTGGGCTCGGGGTGCTGGGCTATTTCCAACAGTCTTGAAGGGAGGGAAGAGGTCAAGAGGCGCTGACAATGGTTTGACTTGCCTGGCACATGTGGCATCGGGCTCACGGTACCTTGCTGCTTCAGCCAGGCCAGAATCCGTACCCTCTGAGTGACGATGGGTTGGCATTTGTGAGAACACATCCATGGCATGGAAAACAAGCTATACAAAGGCATGGAGAACAGAGGTAAAATTCTTTTTAAAAACCGTAATTTCTGTTGTAGTGACAATTCTTAGACCAAAGGGCAAGGGCCAGGCAAACTAGGTTAAGTGATTTGCCCAGGATCATACAGTGAGGAAGTGCCTGAGGCCAGATTTGAACCCAGGACCTCCTGTTTGAGGAATAGCAAGGAGGCCAGTTGCACTAGTCTGTTGGAATGTGTCAAGGGGAGTAATATGTAATAAAATTTGAAACAATAGCCCAGAGCCAGTCTGCAAAGGGCTTTAAATACCAAATAGAGGAGTGTGCATTTTAACCTAGCTACAATAAGGAGCCACTGGAGCTTTGGGAGTAGAGAATGGATACGGCACCTCCACGTAAAGTGACTCAAGGAGGACCCCACCATGAGTTGGCAGCAAAGCCTAAGGACAACCATAAACGGCCCCTTTGTCTTTTCTGTTCATTGCTCTGAGAGAGAGGAAGCATTTGGCCATAGGAAGGAACTAAGAAGACCTTGTTCAGAGACCTGATCCTGCTCTTTACAAGCTGCGTCAGCTTGGGAGAGTCACTTAACCACCTCCGATTCTGTTCCCTCATCTGAAAAATGTGCATGTGAACACTCACCCTACCATACATCCCCTGGGTCGTGGTGAGGATCCGACGTATGGGGAGCGCATGCTATTCTACGTTATTTTGTGCTGTCTGACAGGAAGAGAACGCCTCCACTCACCTCCATCCCCAAGGACTCGGCCCTACTGCTCTTCCTTTGGCTCTCTCCAGGACGATCCCTGCCCTCAAGGAGCTGCCTCTCCTGGGGGAATCCATTTCTAGATGAAGAGAAGTATATACAGAATACATGGCAAAGGAAGACAGGGCTTCATGGAGAAAGTGGTCCTTGAGATGAGACTTGAAGGGAGCCAGGAAGGGGAAGGGATGGTGGTAAAGAAGATCTGCACTCTATGCCTGGGAGGGAGACAACACAAAGGCTTTCAAAGATGGCAGATGGAGAGTCTTGGCCACAAAATAGCAAATAGGGGAGTATAGCTTGACCTTCCATAGAGTACACAGAGAGGAGTAATGTATTTAAAAAACTGATTCAAGTAGAGATTGCGATGAATTTTAAATGTCAAATAGAGAAAATTTATATTTTATTCTTGAGGATAGGCATATAATTGTTGGTGGACTTGAATAACATAATTAAGGAATGCTAGTCAAGCAGTTATTAAGTGCCTACTATGTGCCTGGCACTATGCTAATTCATTGGTGACATAAAGAAAGGCAAAAGCTCCGAAGAAGCTTGTAGTCTAAATGGAGTAACAATAGTAAAACAACTATGTACAAATGGGATGGACTGGCCTCTGATTTCACTGTTATAGTGAACTTCCTGGAGAGAAAACTTCTCTTTTAATTTGGTGGATACTTGTAAACAATTTGGCCTAGAGCACCAACACTGAGAAGTGAACTGACTTTCTCAGTTATGCAGATTACATTTTGTCAAATTACCTAGATACCAGTAGTCTCTCAGTCTCTGTCTCTGTCTCTGTCTCTGTCTCTGTCTCTGTCTCTGTCTCTGTCTCTCTCTCTCTCTCTCTCTCTCTCACACACACACACACACACACACACACATACACACACACACACACACTCTCTCCCCTTTTCCCTCTCTACCTTCCTCTCCCCCTCTCTTTTTCTCTCTCCTTCTCCCTTCCTTTCTCCCTCTCCCTCTCTCCCTCCCTTTTTCTCTCCCCCTTCTCTCTCCCTATCTCTCTCCACCCACTCCATCTCTCTCCCTCTCTCTTCCTCCTCTCTCTTCTTTTCTTCTTCCCTCTCTCCCTCTCTCTTCCTCCTCTCTCTTCTTTTCTTCTTCCCTCTCTCCCTCCCTCCTCTTCTCTCTCCCTTTCTCTCTCCTCCCTGTTGCTCCCCTTCTCCTTCTCCCTCTCCCTCTCTTTCTCCCTCTCTCCTCTCCACCCACTCCATCTCTCTTCCTCTCTCTCTTCCTCCTCTCTCCTCTTTTCTTCTTCCCTCTCTCCCTCCCTCTTCTCTCTCCCTCTCTCTCTCTCTTTCTCCCTGTCCCTCCCCTTCTTCTCCCTCCCTCCTTCTCTCCACCCACTCCATCTCTCTTCCTCCTCTCTCCTCTTCTTCCCTCTCTCCCTCCCTCCTCTTCTCTCTTCTCTCTGCCTCCCTCCCCCATTTCTCCCCTTTTCCTCCCTCTCTTTCCCCCCTCCCTTTCTTCCTCCCCTCTCCCTCCCATAACTGTTTCCACCTTGAAAGATACTTCTGAATAGAGGAACTTCGGAGAGGTTTCATTAAGTCTGTGGCAGATCCCCAGTACCAGAATCCGTTTCCTCTTTCGCCTTCTTCCCTTCATCCTCTGCGTCTCTTCTTTCCATTCCAGCCCTTCCCCCACCCGAGCCCCGGTTGCTTCGCCGCGATGTGTTGGCATCCCAGAAGTTGCTCGAGCTGTGATACTCTCAGAGAGCACTCGCAGGAGGTTGAGTTTCCTTCGAGGAAGCCGCGATCAATGCTTATTAAATCCCAGGTCGCAGGAGAGATTGCACTCCACCTCCCCGTCACCTAGTACGACATCTCCGAAATTTAGCGGTCTCTGGTGACGGTTCCCGTCCCCGGGGTGAGAGTGGGGCATTACCCCTAACCAGGAAATGCCGTGACACCTATTCAGGAGGTCAAAGAAACTTCTGCTCCTATGGTTAAAATGTTAGCTTCGTTTCCCCTATGGAGCTCCTCATCACACCTGTCTTCCCAGCGCGGGAGAAGCTTTGAGCCCTCCCACCACCCCCGTCCAAGTGTCCGGAGCAGCATCTCCCCCTCCCCCACCCCCGCCCCCATGCATTCATCCCCAGCCCCGAGCAAGGCTAAGAAGGGTCCCCTCGGGATGCTTGTTTGGAGGACCATCAGAAATGGCTTTTTTTTTTTTTAGCCTACTTTCTCCCATCTGAAGAGTCAGCTCGTCCTAGTGAATCAAGTACAAGACTTGGAGTCGGGAAGGTCTGACTTCCAATCCTGCCTCTGATGATATTCACTTAACAATGGGATAGGGAGAAGTCATTGAACATCTCCCAGTCTCTACTTCCTAATCAATAAAATGGGAATAATAATAGCACTCGCCTCAAAGGGATTGTGAGCTTGCAATCAACACAAATATTGTGATGATCAAACATGATAATGCATGCAGAAGTGCTACATAAATGTGTTGTTAACCAAAAAAAAAAGAAAGAAAGAAAGAAAAAAGAAATGTGAGCCATTATTATTACATTATATTCTTCAGCAAGATCATAAACTCTGGGCATCCTTGACCTCTTTGTATCCCCCCATGCTATCTAAAATAGCAGCTTGAATAGAGCAGTATTTTAATAAATCAGAACTGTAAAAAACTGTAAAGAGGGACCTAAGAAATGATCCAGACCAACCTTCTCATTTTTACAGGGGTGTGTGTAGGAGAGAACCTGAGGTCCCAAGGTCACACAGTTAATA
This sequence comes from Monodelphis domestica, assembly GCF_027887165.1. Lineage (NCBI taxonomy): Eukaryota > Metazoa > Chordata > Mammalia > Didelphimorphia > Didelphidae > Monodelphis > Monodelphis domestica. The sequence continues at coordinate 167,542,666 of NC_077233.1, read as the reverse complement.
AGTTACAAGAATATTAATAGCTAACATTTGTAGAGCTCTTTAAAGTTTGCACAGTGCTTTACTTATATTGACGTATTTCATCATCATAATAATACGATAGCTAGCATTTATTAGCACTTAAAGGCTTATGATCATTTTACACATATCTAATTTTGTCCCCAATATTGCTAGGCAAATTTTACAGATGAGGAAACTGAGGCAGAAACTAAATGACTTGCCCAGGGTCTCACAGTTAGTGAATTTTTGAGGTAGGATTTGAACTTAGGTCTTTTGGGGTGGTTTTTAGACCTTTTAAATACAATTTTAATGCTACCAACTGGGCTATAAATATGTTGTATTATAACATTAATTATTAATCATATATTATATTATGTATCATATCATTATATATTATATACTATACAATTATAATTATTAATAATTAATTCTATAACCATTAACTATTAATACTTATGTAGCTATAAATATTAAGGAAGCTAATATTTGAAGTTAGATCTTCTGACTTTGATTCCATCAGCTGAGACACTGACTTAAGTGCCTCTTAAGTGCCAGGCACTGTACAAAGCAGTGAGCGTACAAAAAAAGGCAAAAGCCCAGTTGCTGCCCTTCAGGAGCTTCCTTACAGTCTAATGGGGGAGAGGACCAATATGCACAAACCATACACAGGAAAAACAGGAAGTCAATAAGAGAGGGAAGACACAAGAATTAAGAGGGCTTGGGAAAGACTTCCTGTAGAAGTTGGGGGTTTCAGGTAGAATTTATAGGACATCTGGGAAGCTTTCAGTTCAGTGCATTCTCTGCCATAACATTCTCTTATTATTCTTTGCTGTCCTTAATCCAGCATTACAAACTTTGAATAAGGGTTTCTGTGACTACATAGCAGCGCAGTAGGCGATGTTTGCACATTTTGATGTTTCAGGAACAAAGAAGGCTAAGGAAGATTGAAAAGGCTTTCTCCTGGGGCTTAAAAAAAATAGGATAAACACATTTTTGGCTGACGTGGTGTAGATGTGGTCCCTCCTGAACTCTCTTTCAGCCCTAAGATTTGGGGTCATTTAAAACCTGTCAGCACTAAGAATAAACAAATGAGGTCTTTTCATATTACCATTAGTTCACTCAACCCCACTAGTAATATGATTTATTTTTGCTGATTGATAGAATGGAGACAGGAGCAGTAAAATGATCCACCTTTTTGAAAGGTGAATTTTTAAAATTTAATTTTTAAAAATTTAATTTATAGAATTAATTTCATTTCATTTATTCATTTGTTAAATTAAAATGTCCTCCTATCTCTTCCTTCCCTCCCCTCCCCACACTAGAGAAGGCATAATCTAACAAAAAGCCCCAAGTATAATATAAAACCAGGTCTTGCTTGTTTCTGTTTATCAGTTCCTTCTCTGGAGGTGGTTATACACAAGTCATTCTTCAAACACTATTTCTGTCACTTATGTAATGATTGCTAGGTTCTACTCACTCCACTCTTCCTAATGTCATGTGACTCTTTCCACGTTTTTCTCAAGTTAACCTCGTCATCGTTTCTTATAGTGTAACAATATTCCATCACAATCACGTCTCACAGCTTATTCAGCCAGTCCCCAGTTGATGGGCAGCCCCTCAGTTTCTAGTTCTCTGTCACCACAAAAAAAGCTGTTTTAAATATTTTAGCTTCTCTTCCCTTTTCCCAGATCTCCTTAGGAAATAAACCGAATAGTGGGTTCCATTTATCTTCCATTTGATGTTGCGGGGTCAAAAGATAGATGTCGTTTTGTAACTTTGGACACAGATCCAGAAGGGTCTCCAAAATGGTTGGATCAGTTCACAGGTCCTCCAACAGTGATTTAGTGTCCCCGTTTTTGCACATCCCTTTCAACATGGCTCATTTTGCCCTTCAAAAGATATAGACAGACAGCTTTGGGCTGAAGAAATCTGAGCTTTAGATAGTTATATGAAAAAAAATGCTCTCGATCATTATTGATTAGAGAAATGGAAACCAAAGCAGCTCTGAGGTATCATCTTACACCTATCAAAAAGTTTTGGATAGTAGATTTACAGGTAGAAACCAGGCCTTTACTTTGCATATGAAAAGTGGCCAAGTGGCCATTGGAACCTAGACCCTTTGACTCCAGATCCAGAGCTCTCTCTGTTCTCTGCACCACAGTTCTTGGGAAACTTTTTATTTTCTTCTTCATGTGGACAGGGAGCACCTCATCAGTGTCTCAGTACTAGGACAAAACTGTTCAGGAAGAAGCACCGCCAATAACAAGCTTGTCAAGACAAGTTTTATATATAAACCAAGTTCATGTATCAGTGTTCTGTCAGACTTTACTGCCCTCCAACTCTCCCAACATGCAGGTGTGCTGGCACTAAGCCAAGAAGTTCTCAAATTTCTCAGTAATTTATTTATTTTTAATGCCTTTTGTCTTCCCTTTATAGTCATTTTAGACCTTCCCTCCAGACTGAAACGTTCCTTATGACAAAGAAAACAGGCAACACATTCAATTCAGAGATCCTGGCTAAAAATGTACCCAATGCTCTGCCAGAAGAGATGAGGTACGTTTCATTATCTCTTCTCCAGGGCTTTCATTGTTTTTTTCCCATTATTCAGAATTTAAGTTGCTTTTTCTGCTATTCAGAGTTCAGTTTCCTTTTAGCTGTCTCTTCATGTACATTGTTGAAATCATTACTTTTATCATTCTCTTAGTTCAACTTTGTTTCTCAAAATCTTTAAGTAGAAGATATAAGCCTGACCTAGGAGAAGCTTTCAATCTCAACATCAATGTCTATATCTTTTTTCATTTTTAATTGAAAATTTTTATTTAATTAATTTAGAATATGTTCCCATGGTTACATGATTCATTCAACATGAATGTATAGAGGAATGTGTGTGTATTTGTTTTTATTGCTTTATTTTCTTCCATGGGAGCAGGGGGGTTCAAGAATTAGTGATGAAACTAGTTAGTATTCTTTCTTACCCAAGCTGGGCTAATGGGGGTGATGTTGTGGTTGGAGATCCATTTTGAAAACGAATATAGAAGATATATGTTATATATTTAATATCTATTACTAATAGTAATATAAGACTAATAATAATGAATATATAATTAGTGATCCTCATTAATATATGACATGTATATATATATATATATGATTTATGTATATGACCAATATAGATAAAAGGGTTGGATTTGGTGATTGGAAGATCATTACTAGCCTTGAAAAAATTATAGAATTGTTTTGTCATCATGGAAACGTGATGAAAGCTTCCCTTCCCTTTCCTTCCCCTCTCCTCCCTTATTCTCTCTTTCCTCGTCCCTTTGCCTCTCTTCCCCTTTCCTCTTCTCTTTTTTCTGTGTCTCCCTTTCACATTGTTTGCTTTCATAAAATCACCCATGTGAGGTCTCTTTCTTGGTCTGTTTTTCTTTTCCACATAGAACCCATTCTCCTTTATGCCAAGAGCAAACCTAACCCTTGCTGCTTAAACAAAATTTTATTTGGAGATGGTTGTGCTTAATTAAGGCCGACTGTTTTTCCAGGTGGTGCATTAATAAGGAGGGCTGTAATGGGTTTCACTGTAAGATGGAACCCTGCCATTTAAAGAGGTATTTTGGCCAGCGTAGTACCATTGCCACTTGCAGATGACATGTTGAGATAAACATTCTCAGCCATAGTCCAACAAAGCAACCCAAACATCCTCCCTGACTCTTTCTTCCATTAGGCTCTGAGAAACTTCTTAGTTAGCTCTCCCTAAGTAGAGAAAGAAAGAGACAAAGAATGTTTATGATTTCTTGAAAATAGATTTACTTGCAGTGGTAATATATTTTAAGATAATAAGATAATATATATAATAAGATAATAATAATAAGATAAGATAATATATTTTAAGCGTAAGAACTTTTTCTCTGAATTGAGTTGTGTTGATTGTAATAAAGATATAAAAATATTATGAGAAGTATATTTGTTGTAATCCTGATGAAACTCATCCTTCACATATTTAAAATTTCACCATGGTATGTTATGGGGTGCCTGGCATTTCTTACGTCTGATATGCCTTCATTCCAGTCAATATTGTTTGAACCAATGTCATGTAACATTAATTCTGTAGCATCAATCAATTCTCACCATAGAAATATATGGTGCGGTTCTTCAAGGAAAATACCAAGAATTACTCACTGAATGCACATGCTAAAGTCAATCATTAACAGAGCCATACCTAGGATGAGGCAGCTGGAGTTTTGGACAAGGGTGCTGAATTTAGAGGGTACTGAGAGCAATTTCAGTTCTTCCCTGCTCTGGGATAATTCCTTCCTAACAATAATATTCTCATGCCCATGTCTAGTAGGGCCTCTTCACAGGTGGTGTCTGTCTTGCCCACTTCAACTGATTGTACCTTTTTTGCAATATAACCTAGATATGGCCAGTGGCTCTAGCCCTGGGCACAGAAATTTATAGTTTCAGGTCTCCTTATTAACAATTTTAGTTTAGATATTTTCACAGTGCTAGTTAGAAATTTTCACAGATATCAATGGTGAAAACACATGGTAAAAGGACATTTCAAACAATGCTTTCAATCGCAAGTATTTGTTTCTATACATTCATTCCAATGAATTTAGATTCTTAATGAATGGGACCCTATAATAGTGCACTTACTGCCATTTCTGGGGCCTTCACATTTACCCTTAGAGTAGCAGTTGTTCTCAATGTAGGCTCAGTGAATTTGCCTTTTAAAAAATAGCTGAGAACTCCATTTGAATACAATGCCTTTCCTTTTTATTCTGTGGACTTTATTAATTACGATCATTATTCAGAGGATGGTTCCAAAGGCTTCTTCAGATTGCCAAAGGATGTTGTGATACCAGAAATGATTAAGAATCCCGGTTCCAGAGGACAGGATGGAATCATAAATCCATTTCTTTATTAGGCTTCATCTGAATTATTTTGTTATCAGAGCTTCTCTCTTCCAGTGAATTGACCCCTTACTTCTAGGCAGATACCAAGCACAGCCACAATCCAGAGACATGCAGAGAGTAAAGCCATTAGGACTCCATCTGCCTCCAGCAAAACTATTTTCTGCCTCCCCAGCAAGCCTTTTTGCAATGGCAGAACATAGATGTCTCTTCAAGGGACCCACACTATAACTTTGCTGCATACCGAAGGATTATTTGGGCCAGCAACTCTCTCTATAGCTATAATTTTGGCCAAAGGTGACACGTTTGTGACCAGTCTCATATCCACTAGCAAAGGATACTCCCTTCCCTTCTCCTGAAATATTCCATCCAATGTCTCCCTGCATGTCCTGGATGGAATGATCCATTGTAGAGCATCCCTCATTCTCTAATAATATATCTAATGCTATCTAATGAGAACATCTTTTGTTTTGGTTCCATTGTTTCAGTCACCTGAGACTCTTCATGAACCCATTTGGGATTTTCTTGGCAAAGGTACTAGAGTGGTTTGACATTGCCTTCTCTAGCTCATTTTATAGATGAGGAAACTGAGGCAAACAGGGTGAAATGACTTACCCAGGGTCACACAGGTAGTAAGTGTCTGAGGCCAGATTTGAACTCAGGAAGAGGAGTCTTTCTGACTCCTAGCCTTGGTGCTCTATCCATTGCACCACCTAGCTGGTCAACATCTATTCTAGAAGTTAACATACATTAGTATTTTATTTTTATTTTATTTGAGTATTTTTCCTTCCCTGCTCCTAGGGCCACAAGCAGTTCTCCTGGGTTATACATGCATTGTCACTCAATACCTCTTTCCATATTCATTTTTGTAATAGGGCAATCTTTTAAAAACCAAAATCCCACATCCTATACCCATAAAACAATTGATAAATCAAATGTCTTCCTTCTGAGTTTCTACCCCAAACATACATTAGTATGGATATTTACACACACACACACACACACACACACACATTCAGTAAAAAAAGCTTACGCTAGAGCTAATTCCTGCCTATGGACATCTACAGAAACGTGGCTGAAGAAATGAATCACTTCTGGTCGCTCCTGCTGTAAGTCCACCTTCTCTTCTGCTTTCAGCTTTACAGAGTGCTCATTCCACAATAGCCTGGCGGAGTAGGCAGTGCAAGTAGTATTCTGCACAAGATTTGACAAAAAAGAACCTGACGTTGAGAGAGAAACTAGTACAGGTCTGAAGTAGGACAACGGACCCACTCTGCCAGAGTGAAATTTAAGGCCACGGTTACGGTGCCCAGAGCAGACTGCAGGTGGATAGGATGCCTGGCCAAAGTGGTCAAGTGCCAAGGAAGCCTGAAAAAACTCTTACTCCTGGTTTCTGTTAGCTCCCCTTTCCCACTAATGCAAGCAATCGCTTAGATAAACATCCTCAGAGCCCCTACTGTAATGAAAAGCACAAAAGAAAATTCCAAGCCATCAGGTCCATTCATTTGATTCTATTTAACTGGCAGCAGCAGCACCATTCTGGTAACCAAGAACAGAATGTTCTTTTTTTTTTTTTAATTTAAAGCTTTTTTGCAATTACATGTTGACATTTTTTTAAAAAATGGTTGTTATCTGATATTTTGCTATTCAGATTCTCTCCCTTCCTCCCTTCCCTCCCAGAGGCGGTAAATTGTCTGATACAGGTTATATCAATTCTGTCATCAACCTAAATATTCAATGGAGAGAAGGGAGAGAAGCAAGGAGACATGCTCTCCTCTTTGGTTGGAAGGACATTGATCCAAGGAGTAAATGGCTGATTAATTAACCAAATGAAAGATGCCTTTCCCCATTCGGTTTCTAATGGCAGCAAACATGATTGGGGGAGCATCCTTGCTTTGAGGGATTGGGACGCCTCCTGTGTTGGGGCCATGGATCAGCGCTGGTCCAGGGAAACATAATCAGGCTCACTGGATTTGGAGTCAGAGGGCTTGGGTTCACATCCTCGCTTTTTGCTACTTTCTATCCACAAAGCCCTGGACAAGGCATTTCACCTCGAAGGAGGAGGGTAATATAAACTGTAAGGTCTCCCCCAGTTCTAAATCTATGGACTCACATTTATAGAGTGTCCTGTGGTTCCTAAAGCACATACATACAAGCTGGAATATTGCATGAGTTATTCTTCCCATTTAAAAAATTAGCTCTTTAATAACATTTTATTTTTTCCCTCAATTACATGTGAAAGTAATTTTTAACCTTAGTTTTAAACATTTGAACCAAATGATCCCCCTCCCCACTCCAATATTGGTGGCAAGCAATGCGATATAGATTTTACATGTGCAATAATGTAAAACATTTTCCCATAGTAGTCATTTCATAGAAGAGAACTCAAATAAAAGAAATGAAATATTAGTAGGTTTTGGTCTACATTCAGACTCTATCTTTTCTATCCTCTGGAGGAGGATAGCATTTTTCATCATATTATTCCCATTTTAAAGATAAGAAAACTGAGGCTTTGAGGAATCGAGTAATTTGCTAATATTCACAAAACTGCCAAAATATCGAAGTCAAGATTCAAACTCAGGTCTTGATTCCAAATTCAATATTTTTCTTCATAGGTACAATACTATGTAATATACTTTATCAAATTGTCTAAGCATTGTAGAGATATAAGGCTTTGGTTTCAAGAAAGTCAAACTTTAAATCAGAAAAATGTATAATATGCATCAAATGGTTAGAAAGCAAAGCAACAGAAGATCGAAATAAATATTTCAAGTTTGCATGGTAAACCAGGAGTGTGTTAGAGCCAGCTCTTGAGAGAGAGTTACATTTTTTTACATGAGCATTTACAACTCAGAAATAAATACTACAAATAAGAATTTAACTGGCTGTTTTGTTGACCAACCACACTTAAGAAAGTGATGGCAGAGCAGTTGGTGACTTGGTGGATTGAGAGCCCAGTTTAGAGATGGTAGGTCCTGGATTCTAATCTGGTCTCCTAGCTGTGTGACCTTGGGAAAGTCACTTAACCCCCATTACCCAGACCTTACCATTCTTCTGCCTTGGAACCAATACACAATATTGATTCTAAGACAGAAATTAAAATTGTAAAGGGAAAAAAAGTGATGGAGAAAATGTTAATAATGAGAATGAAACTTTTTTTGTTATTAGAACTGATTGTTAAACATTTATCAGCATATCCCTGGTTATAACCTCTTAAGTTTTGTGGTAGTTAGAGAAAAGTGAAATCAGTAAGGATTGGGGCTGTCTTGAGAAACTATATGGAACAGATGGAGTTTGATAAATGGGAACAATAGGATGAATGAAGAGTTGTAGAAGAAGGCACACTCAAGCATTTCAGAAAAGGACCATAGAGGGAGGCAGGAATCTTCCTTCATAGCAGTAGTTGTCCCATCCATCATGCCCTTTCCACTCCAACTCATAAGATGCCAATTATTCATACCTCATTTGGTAGTTGAGAAAATTGAGACCCAGAGAGGTCAAGTGATTTTCCCAGAATCCTTCAGCTAAGAAGTGCCTGAAGCAGCATTAGAACTCAGGTTTTCCTTTTTCCAAATTCAGCATTCTATCTGACACTGCTTAGAATCACTGTACTTCAGGTCCTCAAGAGCTTCTTATTGGGTCTCCCTGATTCCAGTCCCTCTCTCCTCCAGCTCATCCTCCAAGGGAATGTCTCAGTAATTTTCCTAAAACACAGATCTGACCTTGCCACCTCCCTGCTCAAGAAATTGTAGTGGTTCCTCGTGGCTTCCAAGTTAAAATGTAAATACCTCAGTTTTAGTGTTTAAAGCCCTACACAATCTGGTTCCAATTTACCTTTCCAGACTGATTCCCTTCTATTCTTATGTTCCAGCCAACCAGGACTACTTGCTATTCCCCAAATTTGGCTTTCCTCCTTCTGTCTAATGTGTACTGTTGCAAGGCTCTCCTGATGCCTGGAAAGCGCTTCTACCTTCCCTTAGAAACAGCAAGGTAGAGTGTGTGGGATCCAGGAAGACCTAGATTCCAATCCTGGGTCTGGTATTTACTAGCTGTATAATCTTGGATTAATCATGTGACCTCAGAGACTCAAGTTTTCTCATCTCTAAAATAAAGGGATTAGACCAGATTATCTCTAAAGTCCCTTCCATCTTTAAAGGGATAATGCTGGGATACTAGGACCTCTGCCTTCAAGGCTCCACTCAGGCGCTACCACTTGGGAACAAGCTGTCCTAATTCTCTCCTGTGCCAGTAGTCTTTGCTTCTCCAAATGATCATGTATTTACTTCTTTGTGTAAATGATGCATCCTCCAGTAGAATGTAAGAGCCTTGAGGCCAGGGACTCTGGCTCCGTTTTGTCTTTGTAAGCTGGGAGCCTAGCCCCTTGAGTTTTGCCCATGACAAATGTTTAATAAATATTTGTTACAGGGCATTGAAGTGTGCTTAGAGGCAACTAGGTGCTATGTGGGATAGAGACTTGGTTTGGAGTTAGGAAGACCTGAGTTCAAATTTGGCCTTAAACACTTGCTGTGTGACTCTGGGCAAATCTCTGTTGGCCTCAATATCTTCCACTCTAAAACGGGGATGATCGGGGGAAGCTGGGTAGCTCAGTGGATTGAGAGTCAGGCCTAGAGATGGGAGGTCCTGGGTTCAAATCTGGCCTCAGACACTTCCCAGCTGTGTGGCCCTGGGCAAGTCACTTAATCCCCATTGCCTAGCCTTTACCGCTCTTCTGCCTTGGAACCAATACACAGTATTGATTCCAAGACAGAAGGTAAGGGTTGAAAAAATAAAATAAAATTAAATTAAATTAAAAATAAATAAAAAGGGGATGATCATAGCACCTACCTTGCAGAGCTGCTGTGAGGATCAAATAAGATAGTATTTATAAGACACTTCAGGCATAGCAGATACTTAATAAATGCTCCTTTCCTTCTTTCCTCTGAATATGATGGGTTTTAGGGACAATGAGGGGACTGGAGAGAATTTGTTGTTGAGGAGAACTGGGAGCTCAGGCAAGGCAGACCTAGATTATGGAGGGCAGCAGGGATGCAAGGTCTTTTTAAACCCTTCCCTTCTGTTTTCATATCGGTGCCAAGACAGAAAAGCAGTGAGTGCTAGGCAGGTCATGTCGCTAGGACGTGTCTGAAGTCACATTTGAACCCAGGTCCTCCCATCTCCAGGACAGCTCTCTATCCACTGTACCAGGAATACACAAAACATAATGAACATAGGGCTCCTTCCTTGGAGCTTGTCGTATTTTAGAAGACTCCCCTCCTCTTCCAACCAAACGTCATAAATATGACTCTTACCAGAATTTAAAAAAAGTCATTCTAAAATATAATTTTTGCTTCTCCAATTGTCTGAGTGGCTGGTCTATCTGCCTTGTTCCCTTTGCTGCTGACTAGTGTGGATGGTTAGGAAGAAAGGAGGCTGACTGAGAGGAGGGGAAGAAGAAAGAAAATGGAAATTGACTAAGCAGGAAGGGAAAGACCAAGAGAGTGACTCGAGAGTAGTGAAGACGGATACTCCGGCCTCATTTGTTGTTCAGGGCTCAGAAGGAAGGAAGAGGAAGTTCTCAGCACCATGGAGGAGTCCTGGTTCCTCTCCCTGGCTTTTCCCCAAGCCTACAAGGAGTGATAGAGAGCTATGCTCAAAACTGGGAAGACCCAGGTGCCAATTCTGCCTTTCATACATAATGCCTATGCAGCCCTGGACAAGTCATTTAATCTCTGAGTCCCACAGGCAGTTCCCCAAGACGAAGAGTTGCAGAGAAGAGATTATCCTACATTGGCAGGACTTATTTCTCTTCCTTGGAATTCGCTATCCCGTGAAACATCTAGTGGCACAGTAGACACAGCACTGGGCCTTGAGTCAAGATGATCTGAGTGCAAATCTAGCCTCAGTCACTTGCTAGATGTGTGACTGGGCATGTCACTTAATTTTAGTTTGCTTAACTGTGAAATGGGCCTAAAAATAGGACCTCCCTCCCAGGGTTGTGAGGATCAAATGAGATCTTTGTTAAAAAAGAAAAAAAAAAGTTCTTAGCACAGTGCCTGGAACGTAATATGTGTCATGTGAATTCTCATGGCCTCCCTTCCTTCTTTTCCCTTATATTAATGAAATTGCTGGTATAATCACTGCCCTCTTTGCTAGACCTGCTCCCCCTTTTTGCCCTCTGCTTCTATCTGCAGGTGATATAAATGGCTTTTGTTTTTCTCTGGCCAGTTGGGAATAGAGGTTATTTTTAGGAGGAAAGCTGTAACTTTCTAGAGCTCTCTATTAACAGTCCCCAGGCAGAGCTTCCCATCCTTCCTCTCCAATGAGGTAGAACAAGGCTTTGGATTTTAGAAAATGGTCCCAGTATCCCCTCTCACATTATCTTTGATCCCTCTGGATCAAAGCTGTGAAAGGAGAGTCTGTAGATAGGGTTGAGGTATTAATTAAGATCATAGAGGGAAAAAGTGAATGTGTGAATACAGATACCAAAATATCCTTGTGTGCTAGACTCCAAGTGTGACCGTGTCTTCATTAGCGGAGAAAAGGAAGCTCTCCTTAAAAATTTCTGGGTCTTCTCAGGCAAGTCATTTACCTTCTCTGGGTTTTTGTTTTCTTATCTTTAAAATGAAGATGTTGGGCTAAACCACAAGTTCTTAACCTAGGCTCCAGGAACCTTAAACATTTTTGGAAAACTGTATTTCAATATTATTGGTTTCCTTTGTGTTCTCATATATTTTATTTTATGTGTTTAAAAATATTCTGAGAAGTCCAGCACTTTATCAGACTGTCCAAGGAGCCTATGACAAATAACAGATGAGAACTTTTAAAAATATTTTTTAAAAATCCCATGATGTTTTCCTGGAACTCTTACCCTATTGCTAACTTTACTTGAGGGTATCGGGCTCTCCACGGCTGTTCCCTCAATATCTTGCCCACATCACGTCAGTTTCTCTTCACAATTAAGCGGTGTCAATAGCTCGCAGAGGGGTTTTGAGGGTCAGTGGATGCCCGGCTTTGAAGAAATAGACTTATTTTCTTGAACAAGTCCTGTGTTAATGAAAGCTTTCATATTACCCATTGATGTTCCCAATTGGAACATAATGACAGTGAAGCCAAGGATTCAGGTTACATGGTTTTGAGGAGAAAAAGAAACAAAACCCACATTCGCCGACATAGACTTCACTTTAAATGGGAATCAATTCATAATAGCCAGCAGGATAGAATCACAGAATGTGGAGGGGAAAGGTCCTTTAAGGACCATCTATTTTAGCCCACACTCTAAAAAGGAGCCCTTCCCTGCAGCATTGCTGACAAGTTGGTCACTGTTTCTATTTTATACCCTCCAGTGATGGGAAATGAACTACTTCCCCATAAAACTCATTCTACTTAGGGATGGATCTAATTGTTAGTATGTGAAAGTGAGTAGTTATGGGAGCAGCCTGCATTGAGAGCCAGGCCTAGAGACTGGAGGTCCTGGGTTCAAATCTGGCCTCAGACACTTCCCTAGCTGTGTGACCCTGGGCAAGTCACTTAATCCTTATTGCCTTGTTCTTACAGTTCTTCTGCCTTGGAGCCAATATGTAGTATTGATTCTAAGATGGAAGATGAGGGTTTAAAAAGAAAGAAAGTGAATAGTTATTTAGGGGGGCAGAGATAACTTCATAGAGTTCTCCATCTTTTCTGGAATGGTTTGGTGGCACTATGAGTGTTAGACTCGGAGCCAAAAAGACCTGACTTTAAACCCTATATCAGCCACTTAATAACTGTGTCACTCTTGACAAGATATTTAAAGTATCACAGCCTCAACTTCTTCATCTATAAGATGGGAATGATAACAGCATATACCTGAAAGGATTGTTCTGAGGTCCAAATAATATATGCAAAATTTAAAGTTCTATATATTGTTTTTATAATCATTATTGGGAAAAATTTTCTTGATATCAATCTTAAGTCTAACCCTTTGTGTCTTTGACCCATTGTTCCTAGTTCTGTCTTTGGGGTTCAAACAGAATAATTTCTCTTCCACATGAATCCACTTTATGCACTAATCAAAAACGATCATCAGTGATGTCATTTTGATCCTCTGAGTACAAAGGACAATATAAGACATGGGTTCAAGGCCCTTCAGCCTCTTCAATGCCCTCCTACCTTGTCCTCCCCCTCTCCCCTAATACTTTCCAATTTATGGAGACTTTAAATTTGTAAACCACGTTACCTTTGCACAACCCTCTGAAGTAGATGCTCTATTTTATATTTTTATCTGACCTGTCTTTAAGTCAGTTTAGGAAACTCTCATTGAGGAAACTTCCTCTACCAATCCAGACTGGCAGCCATTTTGCAATTTATCACGTTCAATAGCTGCCTGGATTATTGAGAGATTAAGTGATTTCTCTGGATCGCCTAATCAATAGGTATCAGACTTGAATCCAGGGCCTTGTTATGAGGAGTTTGGATAATGTTTCTCAGGTGCCATTATTGTAACTCGTTTTTTGTTGTTGTTTGTTGAGTCATTTCAGTTGGGTCCAATTCCCTGCAATCCCATTTGGGGCCTTCTTGGCAAAGATATTGGAGGGGTTTCCCATTTCCTCCTCCCTCTCATTTCACAGAGGAAGGAAGTGAGACAGAGTTCAGTGACTTGTTCGGGTTCACACAGCTCGGCTGAGGCAGAGGTTGCACTCATGAAGAGGAGTTTTCATGATTCCGAGCCTACTGCCCTGTGCCCCGGGTAACCTAGCTTCCCCCGTGACCTTTTACAAGTGAGGAAGTGGAGACTTAGAGATTAATTGGTTCACATAGAGTCATAGAACGAGTAAGGGTTCGTTCTTGAATTCCTCTACCACTGTCACTTTCCCCACAGGAGTTCCCCAAATCCTAGAGCCAGGAAGTGCTCATCAGGAGGTGAAATGACTTCCCCAGGGTCACCAAGAAGTCTGACAGAACCAGGATTGGACTCAGATCCTCTCATTGAAAATCCAGACTATTTCCCATTACCTAGACCACACTGGCCTATCAAAAGAGGCCCATCATGCTCTTCAGAAACTGGAAATGCTAGAAAGATATTCTTTTTGTTTTAATGAGGAAGAGTAGTTTGGAAGGGAAGCTCACATTTGGAACATGACCCAGTTCTTGGGCCTCCTAGCTCTGACATTGGTTTTAATCTCATTTCTTCTGAGGAGGGCTTGTGCCCTCCTCAGAATTATTATTATAATGATGTGCATAATTATAATAATATATTATTATTATAAAATTATTAACTGGCTTTGGATCTCAGAACTAGCTTCTCCAATTCATGCTTGTCTTTTTCCAAGACAAAATTATTTTGCAGGCTTTTCCTGCTCTGTGCCCAGCTGTGTAGCCCAGTCCTAAGGAAGTTCTTGGTTTGGTATCCCCTTGAAGGGTAAGGAAGATGGTAGATGAGGAGGCCAGATGCACAAAGTCAATCCAGGACTGTCCCTTCGTGGCCTGACTGAGTTCTGGACACGAAGACCACCGGAGCACTCTGAAGAGGTCTGTTTCACCTTTCTAGAACCATCTGGCCAATGTTCCAGGTTACCGCCTTGTTTATCATTCTCTCTTCTGTGGCATCGAACAAAGCACTTTTCTTTGTGGGTTGTTCATGTTCCCTTAATTGACTTTTCCTGAGCTCAGCTGCTCCCTCTCATTCCCCCTTTCTCTTTCCTGGAGCTCCGGTCAGCTCTTATTTCACCCCTGGCTAGAGTTTCGAACAAACACTTTGGAAATGTGCTGTGGAAAAATGCACGTTGCTAACCTTTGGGACTAAGACATCTATTCCCCTCAGAGATGAAAGTTTTCTTTGCTGAACTCATCCATTTCAGCACAGTTTCTGTGGGCTTCTTTTGGCCCTCAGACAGATTTCACACTGGGTTCAGGCAGGTTTTGTTTGACTCCAAATATCAGAAAGATAAACAAATGCTAGGCTCAGAAGAGGACAGCTGTGGGGTTCATAATGGGGGCTTCAGTTTGAGGCATTATTTATATTCATTTGAGGATGATTAAAAAAAGTTTTATCAAAATCTGGTTTTTCTATATCTTAATTCTCTCCCACATTAAACTTTCCTTTATGACAAAGCCTAATATTTAAGAAAAATGGACCAACAAAATGACCCATCTTATAGGACACATAACAGTCTCTCTCTCTCTCTCTTTTTTAAACTCTTACCTTCCATCTTAGAATCAATACTGTGTATTGGTTTCAAGGCAGAAGAGCAGTAAGGGCTAGGCAATGTGGGGTAAGTGACTTGCCCAGGGTCACACAGCTGGGAAGAGTTGAGGGCAGATTTGAACCTAGGACCTCCCTCTCTAGGCCTGACTCTCAACACACTGATCTACCCAGCTGCCCCCAGTCTATATCTCTTATCAAAACTGGCCCTTGTTTTTAATCAGTCCATTTTCCTTAATAGAGTGCCTTTCATTTATATTATTCCACTCATTCATACGTATTGGCTATACTTTTGTCCCTCTGCATCGTTATACAGTCATTTGACATTTCTTTGAAGTCTTATTTGTCATTTCTTACGAATATAACAGTATTCAATAAGATTTACAAGACAGAATGTGTTTAGCCAATCCCCAGTAATGGTGCCTTTCCTTTTTCCCCAGTGAAGCAATAACCAAGCAGGGTACTGAAACCTCTAAGTAGGGATAACTAGTCTTCTAAAGTTTTCTCTTCTTATCTTTCTTTCCAAATCCACAATTTAATGAATCTAAACATGGCAGTCAGGATACGATGATTCAGGCTAATAACATGGAGGCTGTTGGTAGGAATATTATCACAATCTGAAATGATGGGGAAATGTTTACTTTGCCATGTTGTGATCATCTCAAATAAGAGTGGCCCTGAGTATCAGGAAAGGGCCTAAGGACGCTGTAATTGTCCTTCCTTCTTTTTTTTCCTTCAGCGTCTCTCTAAGGGTTGTGGGTTGTGGTCAGAACCAGAGATCCAGAGCTGGAAGCGACCCCCGAGGACAACACCCTCCCTTCATTGATGAGGGAATCAAGGTCCGATGAGGCGTGAGTATGTGCCTTGGAAAATAGAAATGACCATGTAGGTTACTGATTAAGTCCATTAAGTTAAAGAGGACTCCCACAGTCAGAAAAGTTGCTTAGATCTTGGTTTTCCCATAGTAACAAGCAGGATCAGGGCAGCACCCTAGGACATCTCCCAGGTCGCTGGACATGAATCTCTGACTCCATAGGGAGAGACGAACAGATAAAAGAGGTTCCTGATCCCTAGTGTGAAAATCACATTATTCATAGCTTCCAAAGAATAAAACCCCTCTAAATAAGGTTAATACAATGAGTTCATAGGAACACAGATTTATACATATGGAATATGCCTGCCCTCTGAGGGGGTGGAGTGATACCATTATCAGGTCTATACCTTCAAGATATCAAAGAAAGAGAAAAAGGATCCACATGGACAAAAATACTTATTGGAGCACTTTTTGTGGTGGCCAACCTGGAAACTAAGGTAGATGACCAAACAGATTATGGTATATGAATATAACATTAGGAATGATGAAATCAGAGGAAAAAATGGGAAAGGGTCTGTTTGTACAAAAATATTTATCGCTGAACTTTTTGTGGTGGCAAAAAATTGGGAAATGGGGGGGGGTCCCTCGATTGGAGCATGGCTCAACAAATTGTGGTATATGATGGTGATGGAATACTTTTGTGTTATAAGGAATGATGAATCAATGGATTTCTATAAGAACTGGAAGGACCTCCATGAACTGATGCAGAGTGAAATGAGCAAAACCAGGAGATCATGATACACAGAAACTGAAACAATCAAATGTAATAGACTTCTCTACTAGCAGCAATGCCATGATCCATGACAATCCTATGGGACTTAGGAGAAAGAAGCTATCCACATCTAGAGGAAGAACTGGGGGAGCAGAAATCCAGAAGGAAATATATAATTTATCACTTCTTTATATGGGTATATGATTTGGGTTTTGGTTTCAAAAGAGTTTTACAAAAGTGAATAATAAGGAAGTAGTTTTTAAGTAATAATATATGTATGGCCCAGTGGAATTGCTTGTCAGCTCTGGGAGTGGGGAGGGAAGAAGGGAAGGAGACAGCATGAATCATGTTACCATAGAAAATTTTCTAAAATAAAATTGAAAATAAAAAAAAGAAATGATGAAATGAATGATTTTAGAGAAATGTGGGATATAGAAACTGGTAGCAAGTAAAGTGTGTGGAACCAGAAGAATAACTTAAACTATGTCAACAATATTGTAAAAAAGGCATACTTTTGAAAGAGTTATGAACTGTGATCCATATGATGACCAGCTATGATTTCAGAATACTTTTTTTTAATGAAGAATACTACCCATCTTTGGCTAGACAGGGGATAGATTAGATATGTAGAATGAGATACGTTATTGGGCATGTTCAATGTGGGAATTTCTTTTGTTTGATTATGTGTATGGGCTAAAGAAAAGAAAAAGAAGCCTCAGAGAGGATAAGTGATGGACCCGCTGTTATACAGGTTCATAAGAGGGTAAGATTTGAACTTAGAGCCTTTCCACTGAACTAAATTTAAGGTAGTTAGCAGAGGTCCAAACAGATCAATCCTTTTAGAACATCCTGAGGCAGCTAGGTGGTCTAGTAGATAAAGCTTTTGTCCTGGGGTCAGGAAGACCCAATTTCAAAAATGACCTGCCACTTACTGGCTGTGTGACCTTGGGCAAATCCGTTAACCCTCTGTCTGCCTCAGTTTCCTCTACTGTAAAATGGGGATCAGAACAGAAATTTACTTCCCAGGATTATTGTGAGGATCAAAGGAGATATATTTGTAAAGTACTTAAAACAATGCTTACCACCTAATAGATGTTTAATAAATTCTTGTCTCCTTCCTTTATCCCAAATCCAAATGGTGGAAGGCCCAGAGGGCCATATCCAAGGAAAGAGCAGGCTGGCTTTACCATCAGCCAGAGCCCGAGGCACAATTTCCTGCATGAATCAGACTGACCTTCAGGCCAAGAGAAACTGACAGGGCAGCATTGATCTCCTCCTTAATTTACAAGGCTGTTCAGAAATACTCAAAGACTGAAGGGATTCTGGTTTCTTGGCTCCCCAGGGCCCCTTTGCCCAGTTTCCCTTCAGACAAGAGTTTCCAGATCTAAATCTTCTATTACTGCCGCATTCCCTTTAGAAACCTTGCCCTCTTGTATTTGGCTTCTCTTGGTAATTCAGAGAAAAACCCTGCAGGGAAGAAAGATGGCACCCTGTTCTTCAGCCTTGCAGCAGCCCAGGAGAGAGCAGGCAGCCCCAGAAAAGCAATCACTCTGTCTCTTTTTTCCCCTGTAATTAAAATGAGAACTGGTGTGGTGACCTAAGACTGTTCCTGTGATGATGAGGAGGAGGTTGATAATAATAACAACAACAATAATAATAAGGTCTAGCATTATACTGTGCTTTGAAATTTGCAAAGAGCTTTATATAGGTTATTGATCTTTACCTAGTTTATGTCTGGCCAGCTTGCTTTCCAGGCCCACATGATCACCCCAACAACTGGCATTTACATAGTGCTTTAAATTTTGTAAAGCATTTTTACATAGGTTATCTCGTTAGTATCCTCACAACATTGTAAGGTAGTTATGGTCTCCACTTTACAGAGGAAGAAACTGAGCCTTTGGGAAGTGGAGTCATTTGCAGCTAGCAAGTGTTAGCATTTGAACTCAGGACCTGTTGATTCTAGATCCAACCTTCATTATACTGGGTCCCTTAGAGGCCACAGGTGTCTAAGAGGCCCTGAAGATGATTAGGTAGCCTACATTAGAGCTGGAAGAGAACTCCTAGTCAAACCTCTTCATTCTACAAAGGAAGGAAACTGAGGTATAAAGAAGTGGCATGATTTTTCCAAGATCCTGCAAGTGGTAAATGGTAGGAGCAAGATTCGAACTCTGGTTCTCCAATTCTAGGGTCAACACTTTCTCCAAACTAGATAGATCGGATTCAAATTGCCAAAGACTAAATTCCTGGCTACAGTTTATATCTTGTCTTGACCATAAGGAACCAAGGAATGCTTCTGGTCAGGTTGAACTCATATTATTGAAAAAATAAGAGCTGGAAAGTGGAATAAGAGATAAGGTATAAAGATAAAAGCTTTAGGCCCCTCACTTGTCTTTTTTTTTATCATTCTTGGGCTTTCAATATATTTTTAATTTAATTTTTTTTTAAACCCTGACTTTCCACCTTAGAATCAATACTATATATTGGTTCCAAGGCAGAAAAGAGGTAAGGGCTAGGCAAGGGGGGTTAAGTGACTTGCCCAGGGTCACACAGCTGGGAAATGTCTGAAGTCCTATTTGAACCCAGGACATCCCGTCTCTAGGGCTGGCTCTCAATCCACAGAGATACCCAGCTGCCCCCACTGGGCTTTCAATTGAACTGTCTAAATAGATCGCAGTAGAGGCTTAACAACTGGGAGCCAAGAGCCCAGATCCCAGTCCAAACAAAACTTTGTTCTGTTATAGGAGTAATTTGGTCTATTGTTTGATTTATTATTTTTAGTTGGTAGGTGTAAAAGAGTGAGATAGTTATTAATAAATAATAAATATTAATATGATGTCCCATGTCACAGTTTTATGGTGCTTTAAGGTTTCCAAAGTACCTTATATAAGTGATATTGTTTGAATATCACAACATCCCTGTGAGGTGGGTGTACTCTTAACATGCCCATTTTACAGATGAGGAAAGTAAAGATGAGCTGCCAGGGTGGCCCTGCTGCTAAAGTGTCAGAGGCAGATTTAGAAATCAGATCTCTCTGACTCCAAGTACCACCTGGCTGCTTTTTATTTCTTCAAACCCTTCCCTTCTCTAGGAGTACCCATTCTAACACAGAAGAGTGACAAGGCTGGGGAACTGGTCCTGGCTAGGGAGAGTCTGAATCCAGATTTGAATCCAGGTCCTCCCATCTCAAGACTGGGGTCTCTCTCCTCTGTATGACTTAGCTGTTCAAAAAAAAAAAAAAATAGCGCACTTTATCACTGGCCATCAAACATTTCTCGGCTGTGGCTTATCTACCAAGGCCAAAGGCCGACTCCCTTCACTTGTTGCCTTATTTCTACAAAAACTAACCAGCCAACCAACCCACCAACAACCGATAACAAATTCCTCTGGCTTAGGGCAGGGATGGGGGAAGCTTGTTTTTAATGAGACCCCAGTGAGGTGATGTCTGGCTTTTATTGACGATAGTAAATTATTCATTCATGACCGAATCAAGGGGCATTATCCTATTATCCCCATTAATAATAATCAAGCCTCCTCTTAGGCCAGCGCTGGTCTCCTGGCCACATTTGGAGCCCCCGTTCTAGCGGCGGGACTACAAAAATAACTGCTTATCAGGATGAAGACAGAGAAGCGAGGAAATATGGACTGCATTATCCTGGGCCAAGCTGGTTCACTTCCCATCATCCTGGGCTGATGTTATCTTTTTCAACTTTGCAAATTTGAGTGTTGTCCAACCAAATTAAAATTCATTTCAATAATTCAGTGCGTGTAGGGCACTTTGAACCAGGACTCTATGGGTTGCCTGAAAAATTAGGCCCCATTAAAATTCCTCTTCTGGCAGCATTAGATAGAAACACAAGCAGGCACACATAATAGTAGCATTAATAATGTATTCTTTTATCTAGTGCCTTTTATCCCAAAGGTTTCCAAAGAGCTTTACTAAGTTTACAAATTGTGCGTGTGTGTATGCATCTATATTAACCTTGCAAAGAGTTTTCCAAAACGATTAAGCCCGTGAAAACTTGACTTCTAATCTTTTGTATTCCTCCTGTTGTCATTTAAGGAAGCTGTGCCCTCCTCTCTGAAATATCCTATTCTCCCTGTCCTGCTACGTGAATGCTGAGAAATCCATCCACGTTTGTACCAGGCATTTGTTCATTACAGCAAATGAAATTGACTCAAAATGGAAAAGCAGGTCTGATTAGATGGATCGGAAGCCATTTTCATATTATTTGGAATTGTAGACCCCGTGTCTATTCCACCAAGCTGGACGTCTTCAAAGAAGCCTTCCCGTTCATCTGTAAGAGTGATTGCTCCTGTTTATTTTAGTGCCTTAGGATTTACCCTGTGGGTAGACCTGTGGGAAGACCCAGTGAGGCAGGTGAGATAGGCTCTGGACTCGGAGATTTAATTAACATAGGAAACTCCCAGAGGAGAAATTCACTCCACCGATGCCAGCTAACACCTTCCGGGCAACACACAGGCTTAGAGAATTGCCTAGGACACTGGGAGGTTAGGAGACTTCCTCACACGGCTAATATAGGACAATTAGCAGGAAAATAAGTATTTTAATCCCCTTAGCGCAAGGAAAGCAGGCTTCAGAGATTAATTTGCCTATAACTCCCATAGTTCCTGGTACATAGTTGGCACTTAATAAATGCATGTTGACTTGCAACAGATCTCATCTCTCTTTAAGAAGCTAACTAACTTCCTGAGCTTTTTCTGCTATGAATATCTCTTGTTCCTTCAACCAATCCTCATATAATAGAAACTCAAAGCCCTTCACCATGTTGTTTGTTCTACTCTAGATTCTCCCCAGCTTATAAATATCCTTTCTAAAATGTACTAAGAAATTCAAAAGAAAACATATGATTTATCACTTGGTTATATGGGTGTATGATTTGGGGTTTTGGTTTTAAAAGAGTATTACAAAAATGAATAATATGGAAATAGGCTGTGAGTGATAATACATGTATAACCCAGTGGAATTGCTTGTCAGCTCTGGGAGGGGGAAGGGAAGAGGGGAAGGAGACAACAAGAATCATGTAACCTTGAAAAAAAAACTACAACAAAAACACAAAATGTACTGAACAGAACTAAACAATGTTTCACCTTGTACCCTAGAATTTGCAAGAAGGGTAGGGGAAGGAGGTAATCCTTAGAATATTACAAACTCTTGGAATTGAAAGGAGTCTTTGAGGTCATCTATTCCAATCATCAGATAGTTTCATCATTAACTGAGCTGTCTCTCCAAAGAATTAACATTATTTTGGAGCATTTGAGGAAATTTTTATTAAAAGAAAGAGTATGCAGAGATTATAAATCTCCTAAACTAAGAAAGAAATCTTAAATTGCAGAAAAAAGAAAAGACCCAAAGATCTTTTTTTTTCTCCCCAGGCAAAGAATTAAGAAGTTCAACACCTCAAGCTCAGGGTAAACAAGAAGAAAGTGGCACAGCAATAAATATTTTTCTCTACCATCTTCATAGTAAAGGGAAATATAGATTCCTCTTAGGCTCACAATTTACATTTGCAACCTTGTGCATTTTTGTCTGACTTTCTACAAATAATTGGGTATTCTTTAGTTGGAGATAGAAAGGAGGAAAAAATAGATTAAAAGCCTAGAAACCAGAATCATATTTAAGTGGGAACACGACTCTTTTTTCCTGTTTCATTCATAAAACCACAACAATATTGACTTGCCCAACAAAATACCATGAGTAATAACAGTGACTTTTTAATGGATAATGTTCCTAATATATTTGATCAAAAAATATTAGATTGTCGGTGAATGTAGAAATTTTGTTCCCTCATTATAGTGGATTGGTTATGAAACAGTTCTTCATACACACAAACACACACACACACACACACACACAAAACAGACTTGGAATTGAAAGAAATCTTTGAGGTCATCTATTTCAATCATCAGACAGTTCCATCATCAACAAAGATATATGTATATATATATATATATATATATATATATATATATATAGAGAGAGAGAGAGAGAGAGAGAGAGAGAGAGAGAGAGATATCTATATATATAGAGAGAGATAGTTTATTTCTCTAAATTAGAAACTTCTTTAAATTGTTGAGAAAAATGAATTTACTTTAATTTTAGGAATCCTAAAGGTATACCATAAATTGGTGTAGTTGAAAAGAAAAGAAGTGAGAAGAGTAGGGAGAGGAAGCTTTGAACTTGGATTCAGGAGATCCGTGTTTGAGTTAGCCTTGAGGTTTAAATCTTAGCTCTGGCACTCTCTGGCTGTATGACCACAGGCATGTGTTTAACATTTCTGAACCTCCATTTTCTCAAATGTAAAGTAAGTACATAAAATAGTACCTTCCTCGGAATATAGTTGAGAGAAAAGTGTTTTGTAAACCTTAAAATATCATGTAAAAATGCTTTATTAGATGCATGGCAGCTTAATATAATATAGCCATAAAATAGTTTAAGCTTGCTAGTTTTCATCAAACTGTGGCATTTCAGAGGGATCACTAGAGAGGTTTACTGTTATTGTTTGTTTTGAATAAATAAGAGTGAGGGGGATTCAAATTGCTCCTCTCTTGTTGGAACCCACCTTGGGAAATTTGCTGAATCCCTCTATGTCCAGGGGGATTATAAAGCTAATTATTTAACTATATCCTGAATAAGATCTCACTAAGAGTCACAAAACCATGTTCAAATAAAATTCTGCTCTTGGAATACTAGTACCATCTAAGTCAGAGATAGAATTGCTTTTAATCATCTTTTCCCATTTTCCAACTGGATAGAATTGGGAGGAGATGATGGAAGACACTGACATGGCCATTATATAATCAAGACTGTACCAAAATTAGCACTTCCAAATCTAGTGATGCTGGCATTCCATCTGGTTGGATCCAAATACAGCTGCTTTCTATCTATTTCTGCCCCGCCCCCACTTCCCTTCGTTAAATAGACTGCTTTTTAGACACAAATGTTTGAGAAATGCCAATTACAAACTCTTACAAAGTTATCTGTCTCCTTCCTTGATCTAATCTGTCTTAAATTTCAGATGAGAAATAGACTTATCTATTTTATTTCTCCTTTACCTAAGAAGAAATAAAATAAAGAATGAATGAAATAATTCTTATATTCCTTTATATTTTACCACCCATGGCATTATTTCTCTTGCCACATAAAATAAAGTTTGGCTCATCCTTTATTTATTCTTGAGAGGAAGTCTTGAGAATACTTAAGGTTTAATCCCTATCTTCTTTTGGCTACACCTCAACAGCTTCTCCAGATTTCCCAAAGCACAATTCTAAGGAGAGTAGCTTCAGGATCTCTGTTTTATAGCTGCTCTCTACAGGATATATGGTTTGAATCAACTGACTTTTGACCAAATGCCTGGAGTTATTGAGAGGCTTCAGAAATGTTACCAAAGAGATCATAGGTAGATCTATGAACCACTGCAAGGCAAGTTTGACTCATCTTCATGGGGAAGTTTGCATTTGGATATTAAGTTTGGAGAAAACTCGTACTTTAAAAATTGTATATATTTAATTTTATGTTTATATAAAATATTTCATTTTATTTATATATTATGTATCATAATAAATTATATTTTGCATATTATAATAGATGCAATATATTATTTTATATACTACATATAATAAATGTAGATATATAGCTATTAAAGTTCTATGGCCAATGGATGATAACACTATTGACTTATTTAATCTAACTAGAATTTTACCACAACAAAAGTAAACAAAATAGTAGATTCACTAAATCTATCCAGTAGCTAAATTTCAGAAACCAGGTGTTTTGAAATTTCACTGGATATTCTTTAAAATGTTGTCAGCTGTTACCTTCTGTTCTTGAAATAGCTCCTGTTGAGCACAGGTTATTTGGAGGTTAATATGAGGCTGAGGCAGCTTGTACTAGTTTAAAAAACAAGGAAAATAAAATGTCTGCTTTCTTTCAATGCAAAGGGGGATTTATTTAAATGAATGAGAGGTATAGAGCAAGAAGAATTAGTAAAGCAGAAATTTTTCCAAACTATAGCTTCCCCAAAATCCAGGGGACAGATCATGATTCTCTCTCTTTCACTTCCAACATTAAATTGTCTCCCTGATACTGCAAGCAAACAGAAAAGGAAATAAAAGGGAACCTCAGTGTCTGAAAGGCATTAGATTGAGGAACCATATCTGTAAAGTACTAAAGTATATGAAAAAAAAGTGTATTGTTTTCATTCTTTAATCAATACTTCTCTTCCCTAAATTAATGTCTCTTCTACTCCATCCAAACCCAACCAAGCACATAAACAGAAAGCAAAACAAAGCCTTCCATATACAGCTGTGGAGTGCACAAAACACATTTCCATATTAGTTGTGTCCAAAAAATGTATGTTTCTTTTGTATTTTTGAGTTTTTCTAATCACCTCTCTGTCAAGAGATAAATGCCAAATTTCATTTTCATTCTTTTGAATTTATGAGCCATAATTTTAAAGTCTTTCAAAGTTATTTTTCTCTTTAATTTTATCATTGTAAAATTGTTCTATTTTTTGCTCACTTTGCACCACATCATTTTATGAACATCTTCCCAGTTTCCTCTGAAATTCTCCATTTCAATATTTTTTTATAGCACAATAATATTCATTACATTATTTTACCACATTATTTAGCCATTCCCCTTACTATCCAATTTTTGACTACCACTTAAAGAGCAGATATAAATATTTTCTTGCAGATCTTTTCCCTCTTTAATTACCTTTGTGGTATGTGTCCATTAATTATATATTTGGGTCAAAGAGTATGTTTACACCGTTTGGTCATGGGGGTGGACTTTGTTCTAAATTATTTTCAGGACAGACTAGACCAATTCAAAACTCCACCAATAATGTATTAGTATTCTTGCTTTCTCTTATATAAGTTCTCCAACATTTTCATTTTCCTCTTTTATCATCTTGCCAATCTGACAGCATTTTTTCTAATTATTAGAATTGAAGCATTTTTTTTCATAGGATTGTTGATCATTTACTTGGGTTTCTTTGAAAACTGTTTTTTCATATCCTTTGACCTCTTCTCTGTTAAAGAAAGGCTCGTTCATCTGTTCTATATGTATGTATATATACATACATCTGTATATACATGCATATATATATATATATAGTATATTTTGAATGAGACCTTTATCAGAGAAACTTCACGTAAATATTTTTCCCCCAGAGTAGAAATGCAGAAGAAAAACATATATCGATCATGTGGTTCAATGGGGGTATGACTGGGGACATAGACTTTGAATGATCATTCTATGGCAAATATTAATAATATGGAAATAGGTTTTGAACAATGATACATGTATATAACCCAGTGGAATTGCTCATCAGCTCAGGGGGCAGGGGGAAGGGAAAGAACATGAATTATGTAACCATGGAAAAATATTCTAAATAAACAACTTAATTAATTAAAAATATTTCCCCCCAGGTACCTGTTTTGCTTCTAATTTTTACTATGTTAGGTTTGTTTGTGTAAAACCTTTTAAATTTCATATAATCAAAATTGTCCATTTTGTCGTGTGTGATGCTATCATTTTTTCAGTAAAGAACTCAGCTCCTGATCAGAGATCTAAAAGTAATTTCTTTTTTCTCCATGCTCCTCTAATGTGTTTATATATGTGACCATTATATCTAGGTCACATTCGCTTATAGCTTACCTTGTTTAAACCTAATTTGTCAGACTGCTGCTAGTTTTCCCATGAAAGGTTTTTGGCTTTATCAAATACTATGATACTGTTTATTTGCTTTCCCATGTTGTGAATTCAATTTGTTCTTCTGATTGTCTCTCTGCCTTTGTTTCTCTTTTTAACCAATACCAAATCACTTTAATGTTTACTGCTTTGTAGTATAGTTTGAGATCTCTACTGATCCTTCCCAATTTTTTTCATTATTACTTTAGATCCTCTTGACTTTTTCCCCTTCCACATGAATTTCAGGTATATAAAACTTTTTAGGTATATAAAATTCTTTTGAAGTATGATGGATAGAACGTTGTAGTAAATTAATTTAGATGGTTTGGTCATTTTTATTATATTGGCTTGGGCTACCCATGAGCAATTAGTATTTCTCTAATTTTTTTAAAAGTGTGTCTTTTATTTCTGCAAAGAATATTTTATAGATAGATTCATATAGCTCCTGGGGGAAACTTGGCAGATACATCCCTCAAAATATTACAGCTGGGAGGCTGTCTGCTGCCAGTTGTTTCCCAGCATGGCAGAGGGAAAGCACCCCGTCTGTAGCAGAGCCACGGTTTCAGGCCTGCTTTCATGCTGGGTCCATTTTATCCTCTTTTCTAACGCTTTGCTTGAATCTTCTCTATTTTGAATGCGTTTTTTCCCGGCTTTCATCAGGTGCCAAGAAAATAATTCCATTCAACCCACGTCCACTTTGGGGCAGCCGTACCTCTGTGTATAGATAGGCACCCGTCTACAGCGATACACAGAGGTGCGTGCCTATCTCTATACCACACTTGCCCCCATATTGTTTAAAAGTGCACATCCTAATGAAATTCTGAAATCTAAAAACCTATTTCTTAAAATCTGGCTATTGTTTTTAAACAAATAGATGCTGTTTTTTCTCCGTCTTCCAAGTTCTCGGCCTCCTGGGCACAGACGGAGAGAGCCAGACCCCAGAACCCTGAGAGGGGTGGGTGGTGGGAGCGCCCAGGGACCGCGCCCCTGGGGAAGGAGCACCTGTCAGGAGCTGCTGTGGCCAGGCACAGAAATAGACATGTGTCAGGGCCATGCCGTGGCCAAGCCTAAATATACTTTGGACGCTGCAGAATTGCTGAGCTCTTCTAGGGATCGTATCCTACTTCTCGGTTAGGGGTCAAACCATCCCTTCTTTGCCTCTGGCCTCCCGAGGCTCGCTGGCTAGCTGAGTTTATGTGGGACGCTACCTGGGAGGCTTCCTTTCTTTAGGGCTACGGCTGCTCTCCGGTCTCCCCGCAGAGGCCCGGGGTTAGCCACTCAGACAAGAGCAGCTTTGTGTCTGGCCAGAGAGCCAGGCAACGCTGGTATCTGCCCTCTCCGCTGTCTTTGTCTGCTACTGACCCGACACTCTCCTAGACAGCTAGGATTTGGTGTTAAGGAGCTCTTTATGCCTCCTAAATCCCGGATCAGGAGCCCCCATCCCCAACACAATGTCAGGGACTCCTCCGTGACCATCCTCCCAAACAGCGAGCTGGACAAGGTCCAAAGCTAGGTGAGAAAGGCAAGGTCCACCTTTCTGTCTTTATTATAGATACACATTGCTTTGGAGTACAGTTGGAGATTTGTCCCCAAAGACCTCTTCCCGCTTTTTTTTCATTATTACCCTTAAGATTCTGGATCATACAAATTTCATGTTTAATTTTTCTAGGTACCAGAAATAAAAACCACTGTTTCGTATGATAACTAAAGTAAACTTCCCTAGAGTTCCTATACACAATTTCTTTTTTTAAACCCTTCCTGGCTGTCTTAGTATGAGTTCTGTGACAGAAGAGTGGCAAGGGCCAGGCAGGGGGGGTTAAGTGACTTGCCTCTGGTCATAAAACTAATTAGTGTCTGGGGCCACATGTAAACCCAGGTCCTTCGGACTCCAAACCTCTACTCTATCCACTGTGCAACCCAGCTAACCCCCACCTATATGCATTTCCCCTAAAACCATTCTAAGTCACATATTCCCAATGTATTCTTCTGCATCTATTTAGTCTAGCTGAAATCATAACCCCTAGGATGGCAGGACCAATGACCATTACAGCAATATGGGCTATCATGTACTTAAAACAAAGAAAGTCATTCTGGAGGAAGGGAATTCAGTTCAACTCCCCTTACTAGCAAATGTAGCTTGTCTCAATAAAGCACGCAGGTCTTACAAGCATATGACCTCTGGGGGAAATTTCTATTATAATATAAACATACTAACTACGGCAACTAAATTCTTCAAATGAAGAAGGAAATATGCTTTCCAATATCAACCCATAAAGTGCTTGCAAAGAGAATGGTGGATTCACATGATTTGAGGTTCAAAGGATTTAGTTGAAAGGGGCTTTTTTTAGTTTAATATCTTTATTTTCAAAGATGAGTAAACTAAGAACCATAGAGCTGAAGTGACTAGTCTAGGGTCACACAGGAAGTGAAAGGTTCAAGCTTTGAGCCCGTGTCATCTGGCTAGAGAATGAGTGCTTCTCCTGGTTAAGGAAGGAGATGAAAATGATTCTCTTAGGTCGCTGGGCTTACTGGACATGGACTGAAAAGTCCTGTGGGAAAGAGGTAACTGTGGGGTAGGGGAGGATTCTGAAATGAGAGCTGTGACCAGAGACACACATCGGTATGTGGAGACATAAATGTGTATGTATACAGTCATAAGGGTATATAGAGCTATCCATGCAATATTCTTCATGTACAGAAATACCTGCACATGTCTATGTGCATATAGAAATATCTGCACATGCATTATGTATGTTTATATACTTGTCTATGTGTACATATGAATGTATGCATCTAGCTAGAAACATATATATTCATTTGTATATCCACATACACACAACATACTTGTGTATAGTATAGTCATATACTTAGAAATATATGCATATATCAGTGTATAGACACATTCATGCACATATTTCCATATAAATGTGCACTGCATGGCTACTTGTATGTATAAATGTATTTGCATGTATACCTCTATGCATAAAGCATGCCCATGTGTACATACCAATAGATGCACACATGATTCTCTAAAGAAATGTGCATGTTATACAACCTACATACACACAATTGTATATGCATGTGGCATCTACACCATGCTTCTATGTATGAAGTATATACATGTATATGCTGTCCACATGTACATACATACAGTTTCTGAAGAAATGCATGCTTTCATGTTAATGTATGCATGCATGTTTACACTGTGTATGCATGTGTGTATAAAAGAAGTTGGGTCTGGCTCTTTTAGGATTAGAAGCACTCTCACTCCCACCCCACCCCTCCCAACTGCTTCCAAGTTGACATTGGGAGAAGAAAATGCAGACCTATGATCACCTGGCTAAACACTTTGGAAGAAGTAGAAGCTGGAATCCTTGGCATCTTTCTTCAAAGCTCAGCAGACACCCCATTTTCCAGTGCCCTCCCAGCTTTCCACTTCTCCCCCACCCAGAGAATTATTTTGTACTTAGCCAATAGAATGAAAACTTCATCAAAGCAGGAACTGCTTTGGTTGTGTTCTTATATACCCAATACCCAGTACAATGTGCCTAGCATACAGTTTGTTGAATGAAAGGCCATATAGCCTTCCTACTACCACAGGTTTAAGTAACCACCAGCAAATTCAACCTCCCCCTGCCCCCAAGTTAGATCTCCTTTGCTAGCTTCTTGTTGGTTCCTCCATTTCCCCAGGTAGGGTGGAGGCAAATTAACTTTTACATGCTAGGCTCCACACTAAGTTTATGTTCACTCACCAATTTTTTTTCCCCTGGAATAGTCCCTTTTTATTATTCAGACATAAAAGAATAATTTTAATACTGCATTTTAGCAAGATTTTTTAAAACAATGCATATAGCTTATATGATAAAACAAAGAAACCATGTTTCTAAACCTAGTATTTCCCCATTCATATTATCATTGGAAAAGACCCCAAACCATGTTAAAATGAGCTCAAAACTTTCAATTATAATTACAGAACTTCAACCATGAGGGTTTAGCTCCCATTTTTCACATTTAGCCTCTTAACTGATAAAACACTTTTTGATATCGTCGTTTTTAAAAAAATACACACATTTCTCAGCAAAATGTAATATTTATTGAATATCTGGTTCAGTAAACAAAGCTTAAAGTACGAACACAACTGCAACAGCTCCACGGTGATTGGTCTTGGTGCAAAAGCGGACTCAGGATCTGCACTTAGGTAAAGCCAGTGGGGAAGATTC
This sequence comes from Monodelphis domestica, assembly GCF_027887165.1. Classification (NCBI taxonomy): domain Eukaryota; kingdom Metazoa; phylum Chordata; class Mammalia; order Didelphimorphia; family Didelphidae; genus Monodelphis; species Monodelphis domestica. Next base: position 167,512,064 of record NC_077233.1, on the reverse strand, counting down.
AGGCTGATTAATATATTTGTGCCATTGTTCAACAAAACTACTGCCTCTTTAAAGGTTGGGGTGGGGGAAAAGTTAGTTCTCTCAGAGGGAATAATTCTTGCATGTGCTTAGAAATTCTAAAAGTTCTCTGGGAGTAGGGTCCTACAAACAATCAACTGCAACAGGTTTAGCTTAGCATGGGGAGCTTATAAAACCTTTCCATGTTTCTTCACAAAGCTGCTGGAGATTTAAACGTAACAAATGGTTCTTCCAACTTCATGCTGCAACTTTCATTCTCCACACAGCACTGGACAGCAAGGAAAGGCTGGTAGGGTATTCTTAAATGAAATATACATGAGTCTTCAGATAATGGATGATGGTACATACATAGATATATATATTTTTTAATAGAAAGTCCTCTCAGTACATGGTGGTGGGGTTGATGTTTTCCTGCATTTCTGCACTGTCAGACTCAGTCCCAATGCCTTCAAGATCTCTTTCTGAGAATCCAAAACCTCTGAGGATGCTGAGCACACTGTCACCTCCAGTGGCCTGCCTCAGTGCCTGCTCCATTTGCTCTCTGCGCTTGGATTCAAACTCCAGGACTTCCTGTAGCTTCCTCTTGGCCTTTTTCTCTTTCTTCAGGCGCCTTTGAACTGTGGCGCGGCTTTGCAGCTCAACTGCAAGCTGCCTTTCCAGGGTCTCCCGCATTTCCCTCTCTCTGTAGAGCTCCATTCTCAGCTCCTTCTTTTCTTCTTGCATTTGCCTTTCCTGGACACGGGCACTGTCAAGAGCCACTTTCAGCAGGAACTGGATATTGGTTAAGAGCGTTTCCACAGAGGAAAGGCTATCAGCAAAAATAAATGGGGTTGAGAATCCAGGAGCCACGAGTTGTCCTGCCAGTTGACCTTTATCCAGGTTTGGTTTCATTACTGGAATGGCAATCTGCATCTCTCCTGTTTGTCTTGCTTCCCAAACTTGACTGTAAGCATCTTGAGGGCAGGTTCCCTGTCTTATGCTTCTTTTTGTACCCCACAGTACCTTGTGCTCAATAAAAAGCTCTTGGCTGAGGGATAGAACATTTTCCTTCTGGAGTTTTTTGGGGTTTGATCCATTACCTTGATCAGGAAGCTCTTTTTCTCCATCATCAGCAAATACCTTGGGTGGGTCCTCAAGCTGGGATTGGGAGCAGCCAGAAGCATCCTGGCCCTCAGGCCCACCACTCTGTTCCGGAGAAGTAGCAGGAGAAGAGCTGTCGGTTTCTTTAATAACAGAAGCCCCTGCTCTGGAGAGTGGACTCTGCCTCTGAGCTGCAGCAGCCATGTTGGAAATAGTATTGAAGTGGTTCATCTGATGCATCACCATGGCAACTGATGCAGGAGGCAGGCTAACGGGAAGTAGGGGGTGGGGCAACATCATAAATGGCAGGTCTAATCCCGCATTTGAATTCAGTTCTTCGTTTTCGGATTCGGCTCTCTCTGGGCTTTCCTCCTCATGGAGGCCATTTGTTGCCGTAAGCTTCATCTTCTCTATTAGCGTTTGGGGTCTCTGCAATTGCAGCCACTAGGACACAGGGAGCAGAGGGAAGGCGCGGAGGAGAGAAGAGGCCTGGACCACAAAAGGGCCAGAGGAAGCAAGCATTGTCCGATCCCGACTCTCCCAGGGTGCAATGGCGCCGCGGGGGTGGGGCGTCCTTGGTCCTGAGCTGGCGGTGGGGGATGGGGAAGGTGGGGGGGGTCGCAGCCCAGCTATATAAAAGTTTCAAGGCTTTTCTCGAGCTGCGGGAGCGGCCGCGACAGCTGCGTTAGCGGCGGCGGGTCTGCAGCGGTTGCCCCCCCACTCCCGGCCCTTCACGGTCCCCAAGCCCCTTTCCCCGGATTCGGACCTGCTCGAGGGTGTCCTCCGCGGGCGATAGGGCCAGTCTCTTCCGCTCGGTGAAGACCGCGTGCAGCCCCGCGACTCGGGGCCGCGGGGGAGAGCTCGGAGGAGCTGCGGCGGGCGAACGGGCGGAGGAGCTCCGGCCCGTCCACCAGGCGAGAAGCCACTTCCTTAGGCCCCAGCCGAGTCACTGCTTTACACCCACAATCCCCGCCCTCCGCGGCGGCCCGTGGCTGCTGCTGGAACTGAAGCTGTTAATCCGGAGGGGAGGAGGGAGGAGACGAGGGGCGGAGCTTGGTGAGCTGGAGAAGGGGGAGGCGACTCCCGACTGGATGGAGGATGGAGGGGGTCGGCCCTGACCAAGCCCTTAGTACTCCCCCTTCCCTTCCCCCACTGCGCGCGCCTGGTGCTGCAGTTGCTCAAAGTTGTCAGGAATTGTAAAGGCCGAAACCAACCGGGTCGTTCTCTGGGTGGGGCTCGGCCCCTCTTGCCCTTCCCGGGGTTCTTTATAGCCTCTGGGGCTTTCAGTGTTTCTGGTTCACAGTATTCGAAACAGGCTTATATTTACCCAAACCCCACGTACATCTCCTGCCCTAAGGAAGGACAGACCAGTTTGAGATGTTCTCTTCTAGTCCTTTCCTCGGCCTCCGCCCCACTCCCCTCCTCCTCCTCCTCCTCCCCCTCCTCCATCTCTCCCCATTACCCCTCCTTCTCCCCCTTCTCCTCCACCGCCTCTTCCTCCTCCTCCAGTCCTATCCCCCACCCCTGTGGTGTCTTCTATTCCTTTTTATTCTCTATTCATGCTTGCCTATTTTTCGCCTTTCTTCTCTTCTATTTTGTCTTCTCCTTTTTCTTTCCGTTCATTTTCTCTATTCTTGCCCAGCCTTCCATTTTCCTCCATTTTGTGCTTTTCTCCCCTCCTTTCATTCTTGATTTTTCTCTGCTTTTTCCTCCTGGATTTTCCTCCATTCTCTCTTCATTTTCCTCTACCCTTCCCTTCCCCTTATTCTCCCCTCTTCTCTTTCATTCTATTCCTTACTGCTTTTCTCTTAACTCATATGCTTCTTTCCTGTCTGGCCTAACCTTTCCTTTAGCCTTCCTTCCCCTAATACTTGGATGTAGCTGTAGGCAGAGAGCTGGGGCATCAATGGAAACTGATCCCCTAGTTTGAATTTTTGAATTCCTTAGCAGTGCCACCCAACCTAGTCATTTCTTATTGTGATGAAGGAAGGGATCACGTTAACCTTTGTCTTTATTCTACTGGAATTTCCCTAGTTCTTCATGGTAAGCTAGAAGTTAATTCTGTCAGCCGCCAGAAAACATGTATTTAAGCACTCACTATGTTTTAGGCATTGAACTAAATGCTAGGGATACCAAAAAAGGGGAGAAAAAAGGTAAAAACACAGTCTATGCCTTCAAGGAACTCACATCTTGGGAAAGATACCATGGGAGCAACTAGGACACATTATATATATATGTATATATATATACATATATATATATGTATATATATTGCACATATATATTATATACACTGTGCTAAGAACTGTATAAATGGAAGGGAATCTTAGGAGGAAAGTACTACCATTGAGGGGGAGGGATGAGGGGGTAATACAGAACAGGACTCCTAAAGAAGATAGCATATGACTTGTGACTTAAAAGAAGCTAGGTAGAACAGTATAGGAAGGGCATTCTAGAATTGGGGAATGGCTATTCTGTGGAGGTTGGAGTTTTAGGACCCTGACCAAACCTCCAGTTCTAGAAATCTTATAGAAAGAATTTTTGTCAAATATAGTACAAGGAACTACAGTGTAAGAAAATTGGAAAATAGGAAGGGTTGTAAAGGGCTTTAAATGCTAAACAGGATTTTGTATTTGATCTTAGCAGTAACAGGGAGCCATTGGAGTTTATTGAGTAGGGAGGTGAGGTATGAGACAAGGTCAAATCCTTGTTTTAGAAAGATGGTTTGGCAGCTAAGTAGAGGATAAAGTGGAATGAGAGGCCACTAAAAGGAGAGGGTGCAAGAAAAGGCTATCAGGGTGGTCCAGATAAAAGGTGATGAGAGTTTGCACTATGGGGATAGCTTTGTGAGTGAAGAGAAGGGACTATGTATTGGATATGTTGTGAAAGTAGAAATAGCAAGATTTAGCAGTAGATTGATTATACCAGGTGAGTGATAGTTATTGAGGATTATAGCAAAGCTGTGAGCCTAGGTAACTAGAAGGATAATGGTATCCTTAATGGTTGCTTATAGGGAAGTTTGGAAGAAGGGAGGTTTTGTTGGGGGGTTTTTTTGTTTGTTTTTTTGTTTTGGAGGGGGTAGAAGATGAATTGTTTTATACATGTTGCGTCTGAAATGCTTATGGGGTATCAACTTAAAGATATCTAAAAGGTCTTTGATAATAGAAACTGGAGCTCATGAGAGAAGTTAGGGATGGATGGATCTAGGTATCATCTTCATGGAGATGATACTTGAACCCATGGGAGCTGATGAGATCATCAAACAAGATAGTATAGTAAGAGGAGAGAAGTAATAAAACTATCCCTTTTGTCAGAAAATATGATGATATACATGGAAAACCCCTAGAGATTCAACTAAAAAGTTAGTTTTAACTCAATAATTTTTAGCAAAGTAGTAGGATATAAAATAAATGCACATAAATCAGCAGCATTATAACTAAAAAAGTCCTTCAAGAAGAGAGAGATACTCCATTTAAAATAACTACAGATAGAATAAAATAACTGGGAGTATACCTGCCAAAATAAACCCAGGAGTTACATGAGCATATCTATAAAATAGTGTTTACACAAATAAGGTCAGATCTAAATAATTGGAGAAATATTAATTTTTTATTGATGGGCAGAGCCAATGTAATTAAAATGACAATCCTACTTGTATTTATCTACTTATTAGTAGATTAATAGATTAAATTAAAATAAAAAATTAATAGGTTAAAGATTAGTAGATTAAAATCAAATAAAAATTACCAAAAAATTATCTTATTGAGCTAGAAAAATAATAAAATTCATTTGGAAGAACAAAAGATCAAGAAAAGCAAAAGTATTAATGGCAATTATAATTAAGCAGTAGTTATCAAAACTATCTGATACTGGCTAAGAAAGAGAAAGTCGGTAGAATAGAACAGACATACAACAAATAGTAGTAAAAGATTATAACAACCTTGTATTGAACAAAAGTATAGGTACAGGATATTGGGATAAGAAATCAGTATTTGGTAAAAAATTGGTGAGACAACTAGTAAGTAATTTGACAGAAACAAGCTTTAAACCAATATCTGACACAATTCACTAAGACCAAAATGGCTTGGTGATCTGAACATAAAAGGGGATATCATAAGCAAATTAGAAGAACAGAGAATGTTTTACTTAACAGATTTATGAATAGGAAAGGAATTTGTGAATAAACAGAGCTAGAGAATATTGTGAGATATAAAATGGGCAATTTGGAGTATATTAAATTGAAAAAAGTTTTGTACAAATAAAATAAATGTTGCCAAGATTAGAAAGAAAGAAGAAAATTTGAGTGAAAATTTTCAGTCTCATATCTGAAATATATGGAGAATTTTGTCAAATTTATGGGAATTGGAGCTATCCCCAAATTGATAAATGGGCAAAAGATATGAAGCCAGTTTTTGGATGAAGAAATCAAAGCCATATATAGATACATGAAAAAATGGTCTAAATCACTACTGATTAGAGAAATACAAACCAAAACAATTCTGAGGTATCTCTCTCATCAAATTAGTTAAAATGACCAAAGGGCAAAATATAGCAGGTATTGGAGGGGGTGAGGAAAAGTAGAGACACTCATATACCATTGCTGGAACTGAGAACTGATCCAACCATTTTGTGGAGCAATTTAGAATTATGCCCAGGCAGCTAAAAAACTGTTTATAATCTTGGATATATTTCCAAAGGAGATCAGAAGAAAAGAAAAAGAACCTATATGTTCCAAAATATTTATAGTAGCTCTCTTTGTGGTGTCAAAGAACTAGGAATTGAGGGCATGTTCATCAATTGATGAATGGTTAAACAAATTGTGGTATGTGATTGTGATGGAATAGCACTGAACCATAAGAATTGATGGGCAGATTAATTAAAAAAACTTATATGAGATAATAAAGAGTGAAATGAGTTGAACAAATGGAACATTGTATACAGATACAGATTTAATATTTGAAGAATAACTTGTGAAAGTTCACCTCTAGAAGGTGAACTGAGAAGTGGAAACATGGATGACATAATCTATGCATTTTGCCAGATGATGCCTTCTGTGGTGAGGGGAGGGGAGAGAGGGACTGAATAAAAATAGACTCAATAAATAAACTCACTAAGGTATTAAAAAAAGGAGAGAGAAGAGAAAAGGATCCAGTACAGAGCCTTGGGGAATACCTCTGGTTAGTGAGTAGGAGATAGATGAAGAACCAACAAAGAAGAATGAGAAGCAGAAAAAAGGCAGGGTCTTGAAAACCTGGAGAAGAGACCACAGGAAGATAAGGAAGATCAAGAGCCAAGGACTGCAGAGAGGTCAAGAAGGATAAGAATTGAGAAAAAGGCCAGTGGATTCATGAATAGTTCTGTACTTTCTGTCTCCCTGTTTTCTTTTTCTCCTTCCCTTCCCAAGGACTTGTGAATTCTCTCATGGGGTCAGTTCCGTTTGTTATTTATTTATATAGGGTGTGAGTCTGTGTGTGTTGTTCCAGGAAAATACACAACTATTAAAAGAGTAAAAAATAAATCATTTTGGCAGAAAAAAAAGATTAAATCCTGCTCTGTCAGTAGTAAGAAGCCACCAGTCAGCTCCTCTATTCTCTCATATGACTTATGACTGTCCCCCTTCTCTGAGACCATTTTTTTCTTGGCAGGAATAGACATTTCCAGGTGGCTTCACATTTGGCATAGCTCAGGTTGGGGAGCACATGACCATATGGTCTCACATTGAAATGGAAATAGATAAGCATGCAGAATTCCTGATGGTATCCGAACATTTAGCTTCTGCTAAATGTTCATCCCTTTGTGACTCCAAATCACTGAATTTTTCTGGATGACTGAAGCCAGTTTACCCATTCATTACCTGATTATGCCCCATAATGCAGCTTGATGCAATCTGGAGTCAGAGGATTACGTCTACAGATCTGTTATGCGCTTTGCAGGCTATCTGGCCTTGGACAAATCCCTAGACTTCTTTCCTTGTCTATAAAGTAAGAGTGTTGCATTACATGACCATTAGGTGGATGACATTACAGTCCCTTTGATGCCTGAAAAATTCTCATTGATTTAATATAATGTCATGTCCTTCAAGGTTCTCAGGAACTCAGTATGCATATGAACAAAATAAACTATGTAAACCATATCAACAAATATTTATTTTTGGTCAGTTGTGTCTGATTCTTTGTGACCCCATTTTGGGGTTTCCTTGGCAAAGATCTTGAAGTGCTTTGCCATTTTCTTCTACTCAATTTGCAGATGAGGAAACAGAGGCAAACATTTAAATTATTTGTGTAGGGTCACATAGCCAGGGGAAATCTAATGCTGCATTTGAACTCATGAAGATAAATTTTCTTGATTTCAAGCCTGCTGTTTTCACTGTGCTACCTAGCTGCCTCAATAAACAACATATGGAATATGAATTTCTATCTCATTTTGATTGCCAAAGATGAGTTCTCTTGAGCCCTGGGCCTAGGGGTCATATTTCTTGAAAGTGCTACTGACCCTAGTTCTCAGTGTCTGTGTTTCCATGGAAGAAGTATCTCCCATTGGGTGATTAGGCCCAACCAGTGGGTATTGGAAGGAACAAAGTGAATTCCTCATTCCATGCTGCACTCTGTCTCAGTCCACAAACCTGCTCCCTGTCCCTATTACTATTTCCAAGACTAGTAGGCAATGGTCTGGTAGTCCTCAGTTCCATTATGGAAACCTCTTTATACTTCCCTAAAGGGATAACAGGAAAGAGACTCACCTAGTGAAAAATCACATACTTTTAACCAGCTTCTGAATTGTGTCTAATGTCCTTGGATTGTTCCAGCTGCACCACAACACAACAAAACTTCCCCTTTGAATTTGTAATAGAGATTCCTCTGGATGACATATGGTTCCTCCTCTTTCTAAACTGATTAGGTTTCCTTACTACTTTTCAGCTTAAAAAAAAAAAATCTGAATCTTTTATCTGTCCCCATTCTTTAATTTCATTTTCTCCTTAAATTTCTTTAGCCAGTCTCAATTCAAAGAGAATTCAATGAGATTTTTCCTGCTTATTTTTGATCTTGAATTTTTCTGCCCTAATATTTAATTTTATGAATAATTCCCTTTGTAATTCTATTATCAAGTAGTACTATTCCTTACAAATGCCACTCCATTTCCTGACTTCCTGACTTTTCATTGGCTGTTTCCTAATCTTGAACTTCTCTCCAATCTCATCTCCACCCCTTGCTTCCTTTGAGACTCATCTTAAGTGTTATCTTCTTTAAGAGTACTTTACTGGTCTTACCCACCTCCCATAGTGCTTTCCCTCCCCATTACCTTCCTCTTACTCCAGGTATATCTTGGATGTATATTATTTGTCTCCTCTGTTAGAATATGAGTCTCTTGAGGAAGGGGTCAGTATTTTTGCCTCTCTTTGTATCTCTAGGACTTAGCATAGAACTTGGCACACAGTAAGTGCTTAATAAATGTTTGAAGAATAATCTTAGTTACCTAAAACACTGGGAGTTTCAGTGATTTGTCTAGGATCACATAGTAATTATGTATTTGAAATAGGATTCCACCTTGGTCTTTCTGACTCCAAGACTGGTTGGTCCTATCTCCATTGAATCAGTAGTAACCCACCTAACCACAGTGACAACATATCAGTGGTACCAAACTAAAACATAAAAGATCTCTGTGTGCTCACATAGACTTAGGCAACTCCAAATTAACATCGTCTATGTTGTATTATATTCATTATTTTTATTAAACATTTCTTAATTACATTTTTAATGTTTCTGGTCACCATAGGGAGTTTTGTGGCATTACTATACTACATCATCCTTTCTTATTATTTCTAATTAATTTGAAAGGGGGAAGAGGAACCCTAAATAAAGATAATTTGTTTCTCTGGTTATCTGCAATCTTGTTACCTGGTGGGATCTGTTTCTTTCAGGTTACCTTCTTGCTTCCCTTCTTTGCTTCCAATTTTTGACATGAGCTGCTTCCCTTGTGAAAGGAAATGGGGGAGACCAGCTGGCTAATATATAAATTAGGGTCAATAGACAAGCATTATATCTTCATCCCCATCCAAATAACCTATACCTCTTTTTAAACTTCCTAAACACATTGAAAAAGGATGGGGAGGAACCAGATGTTTTAAGCTATTAATGAATTGTTGAAAATTTTCAACAATCATCCTTGGAGTTAAATGTTTTCCACATGCATGATTACTTAAGCCCTCTCAGTAGCTCCTGCCATCTGGAACAGTTGTTCTATATCTCTTATTCACATGACTTTTCCACCTCTCTTCTAATATCTCCAGAAACCATATGGTCCCTTCCAGTCCTGAAATGTTCTCTTCTTCCCCTGGACTAATTAAGAGGGTGGTGTCTGAAGATAAAATTTACTTGAAAAGGTCAGGAAAATCTCTCTTAGTTTCCTGAAGTGTTATGTTTCCCGGAGTCTGCTATTTTGATTCAACTCTCTTCTTTTCTCAGTCCAATTCATTCTTTGTCTTTCTTTAGGGGTATATATCTCAGAGGGTATCCATCCAACATTAGAGAAAAGAAAGATAAAGCCAAATTTATTGGAGTCAAAATGATTAGAGTTCAATCCCTGCCTCTGGCACATATTAGCACAATGGGTAAGTTGAGGCATTCATTATAGACAAGTTGCTGGTATGCAACAATGGAAGGAGTTTCTACACCAGGAAGTCCCTATACAAAAATAAAATCAGATTTGAACATCCAAAAAGTAGGGGTAGGAGTGAGAGAGAAAGAAGGTCCAAATTAATACAGCTGCAAAAGATCAAAACTAAGAGCAAGGGGGAAACTATCACATGTAGTCAATAGCATTTTCATAAATATTTCAGCAAACTGTAGTATGATGGGCCTCTCTTTGCCCTCTCTTCCTGCTGAGTTTAGTTGGAGGAGAAACAAAGCTCCCTGTGTGTTTAACAGATTAAGAGCATTTCTTTGTTTTAAGTACTTTTTTTTTTAATCTGAAAGAAGAGAATCAAAACCTCTGTACCTTTGAGAAGGATGACTATGCCCCAAACTCCCAGCGGGGCAGGAATATCTTTTCCATCCTTATGTTTGTTGGAAGCCCAGTTTATCTTGTCAGTGCCAATTTGCCTCTGAGCTTCAGAGGGGGCTAACAATGCTAGATCTACTTATTTCATAGTCATTCTGTTTTGCTATTTATAAAGTCCTAATCTTTTCCTGGACTCTGAACTCAAGGAAATGAGGGATCATTCCTTATCTATACTTTGTATCTTCCCTGACATCTAGCCCAAGTGTTCTGCATATAATGAGCGTTAAAAAATGTTGTTGATTAAACTAAAAATGAATTATTAGATGAGACATGGAGACATAGAAAATAGCCATTAGCACATTTTTATTAAGTAGATATAAGGAAAGAGACAAAATATCAGTGTAAAGAGTACCAGATTTGGAATCAGAGGACCTGGGTTTGAATTCCAGCTCCTGTCTGTATAGTAGACATCTACCACTCCAAGTCTGTTTTAGCATTTAAAATGAGTGCACTAGAGTTGGGTCCATCTCTGAAGTCCCTTCTGGGTCTAAATCTATGATTTTATGCTTCCTGGTAAAGTTATAATCCAGGCAAAATGAATAACAGTTACTTCATAGTCTTGGCTTCAGGGATGTGAATATTCTTTGCTTGATTAAATGGATAAAAGTGTTATGTAGTTTCCAAAATACCTTGATTCCCTGGCCGTGTCAGTGAATCCATCTTCCTAAATGCTTTCAGACCTTGTTTTACCACTTAAATTGAGACTCCCTGTCTCTTCATGAGAAAATGATCTACAGAATCACATACTGTGAGAGCTGGAAAGGGAACTGAGAGATCAATGATTCCCATACCTATCATTTTGCAGGTGAGAAAACTAAAACCTACAAAGAAATGACTTGTTCAAAAGCACACAAGACAGGAAGTGGCATTTGTTGTTGTTAGTCCTTTATTATTTTTGAAGAGAATCAGTAATATTGAGGGGTGATATTTTGACTGGCTTTAGCTGAATTTAAATGAAGCAGAGTTGCCCAAATTCATCAGTTTCACTCTCTTCCAGTTCTCAAAGTCCAGTGGCCCATGTAGTGGATGACCTTGGTGTCTTTGATGTCTGATCAAGCTCTGTGGCATCTGTTTCAGCTGCTTTCATGGCCATTAGAACAAATTGTTCTGATCTGCCAATTCCAGCAGGAGAAGTCTTTACATGCTTGGGGTAGGCATCCCCTAATTCACTGAATGTTTTGGTTTGAGCCTTGTTGGTTACTTACTGACATTAAATAGTAAATGGAAGGATTCTAATATAGGTCCTTATAACTCCAAAATCAATGCCCTTTCACACTAAATCAGACTAATATCCCAGTGAACATATCTCCCTGGTTTCTAGGATCACTTCTTGATGCCTTCAGAGTACATTCTCCCATTTAAATTGAGCCTTTATAACATTTAAGAAGAAGATGAGCACCTAATTATAGGATGTGAAATCTGGAAAGAAATAGTTGAGATCCCCAACCCACTGACCCCCCTGCTTATTTTACAGATGAAAAAACTAAAGCCTAGGTACTTTTAAGTGACCTGACCAAGATCACATAGCTGGAAAATAGCAAAACCAGTGCTCTTTCCAATGTGCCAGGCTACCATCATTAAAGGTCAACAAAGGCATCCCTCTATCTCTCTTTGTCTCTATCCCTCCTTGTCTCTGTCTGTTTCTTTACTATCTAATGCTTGTTCTGTAAAAAGCATCAGGGCTATAAAGAGAAATTCTAATTACATATGACTTCTTTGTAGCTCTCAGTTGGATCTCCAGCTCCCAGATTGGGACCATATTGATTTATGAGAGTTCACCACCTTCTGCCATGCCTATAATAGACACCACCCTCACACCCACCTCCAAACACAGTTCATAGCTTTCCAACCCTTGCTCTTTGAACAGAACTCGGATTAATGCTACCATTGGTTCTGGAAAGGGCACACCATTCTATTGTCTCATGGCTCTGCTTATTGATCCCTGTGCTTTCCTCTAAGTGTTGTTTTTCGTCTTTAAAAGGTAAGCTCCTTGAGGACAGGAACTGTCTTTCTTTTGTATTTTTGCCTCCAATGATAGTATAGTATTTGACACATATTCTTTCATTTTTCAGTCATGTCTGACTCTTTGTGACCCTATTTGGGGTTTTCATGGCAAAGATACTGAAATGGTGTACTATTTGCTTCTCTAGCTCATTTAGTAGAGGAAACTCGGGCAAACAGGGCTAAGTGACTTGCTAAGGGTCACACAACTAGTGTCTGAGACTGGATTTGAACTCATGAAGATGAGTCTTTCTGATTCCAAGTCCAATACTCATTCCACTGTGCCATCTAGCTGTCATCTTACATATAGTAAGCATCTAATAAATACCCTTGTTCATTCATATAAGTTGATTTCTTTTTCCTTGCTATTTAACCCTGCCTCAGCTATCAGTGAGGCAGCATGAAGCAGTGACAGCAGGACTGATTTAGGAGTCAGAAAGATCTGGATTTGACTCTGGGTGATTCTGAGTGAGTCACTTAACTTTTCCAAGGCTAAATATCCTCATGTGTAGGTTGCTCTGAGGATCAAATAAAGAAAAGAAGAAAAAATATTTTTTTTCTTCAATTAATGACCAAAGTCAATCTTTTTGAGCCCTGGTATGCTCAGCTATAATACCAGTTGAACCCACTTTCCAATCTTCAGCATTATGAGAATTTGATGAGAAGACTGTATACACACATATATACTATTAAAGCTCATAATTTCAGTGAGTCTTCTGGGACAATGTGTGTATAGGTATATATGTATATCTCTATATAGATCTTTGGGGTGTATGGGGTGCTCAGGGAGGAGTAGTATCTTTGATATGGAGGGCTTGTCGTGCCCTTCTAGGGCAGCTCTCCAGCCTCTGACCCTCACCTGACCCCCAGCTCTCACTTGTGGCTCCCAGTAGCTGCTAGCATGCGGCAGCGGCCACACCCCGGGCAATGGCTTTGACAGGCCGGCTAAACCTTGTGAGGGTAGCCATCGGGTCGCCGACCCCTGGTTAACTAGGGCTTTGCTCACCCAGCATGTGAAGACTGTTTCGGCCAAACAGGTGGAAGAAACCAACAAGAAGGTTCAATGGCTGAGATGGCGACGCAGCAAAGCACTGTGGAGTGCTCAGGGCGTGTTGGAGCACAAAGGACAACACGGCCATCCAATGCAGCTGAGGAAGTCTCCAGGTGTAACGACTTTTCGTGCCACTGGACCCAGGCTTCCAATGCCGAGAGAGTGGGACTGTCTCTGTGCATCGACTTTTCCACTTAAATCTTCATACACAAGTGTCTTTGTGCACAAAAACGCACAAAGACAATTGTCATCCTCAGTTACCGAGAGACTTCTACTACTATATAGATCTTTATTAATCTATCTTATATCTCTGAAGGGCAAGGACTCAGCAACAAGTTTAAGTGATATCTATCTATCTATCTATCTATCTATCTATCTATCTATCTATCTATCTATCTATCTATCTATATATCCATCCATCCATCCATCCATCTATCCTATCCATCCATCCATCTATCTATCTATCTATCTATCTATCTATCTATCTATCTATCTATCTATCTATGTGAAAGGTAAGTTCTCAGCAACAGGTTTAAGTGACTTGCCCAAAGTTCTATAGCTAAGAAGTATCTAAGTCTGGATTTGAATCCAGGTCCTCCCAACTCCAGACCTGGTGCTCTATCCACTGTACTATCCAGCTTTCCCTAAGGTAATGCAGTTTTGGAAACTTTAAAATACCATAGAAATAAAAGCTATGTTATCTCCCATCATGTGACTTCCTACTACTTATTTAAGTATGAGGCATGAAAGTACAGGGAATTATCTTCTCCAAAATGTTTATAATTCAACTTGAGGAACAGATGAGAAGCAAAGATTTAAAGACCTAGACCTAGACCTAGTTTAGGTATCAGTGTGTTGGAGGAAAAGAATTCTAAGACTAGCCAGTTTTGTCTTTGTACCATTATAACATAGCACAGGTACAAAGTGGGTGCTTAATAAATGCTTATTGATTGACTGACTATTGTAAAGACTACTATCCTCTCAATAATTGTGGTGACGTTATTTCAGAATGCAATTGCTTTACTCTTCAGTGTCAGAGGAGGAAAGCTATCCTCCAGAAATTTCAGGCTATGTCTACCCCCCGCCCCCATTCTGGAAAATGTCAGGGTTTGAATGGCCATGCCCTCATCCAGTTTCCTGGGAAAGAGAGAAGCTAAGGAATCAGGTTTCCTGGAAATGGTGCAGAAGCCATCTTTTCATAGTCCAGGGCTGGAGCCTGTAACCATGGCAACTGTGGCAGAATTGAGGACACAGAGCAGATCAGGTCTCCACCGAAACCTTGGCCCAACATGACATAGTGTGCCTGTGGCACCGACAAACCGTGATGGCCCCACATTTAGTCTGGACAGGCTCTGGCCCGCTTCCTTTTACAGGCACACTTAGGAGCTGGGGTGGGGGAGGTAATAGGTTACCTTTTGTAGCTGGCTCCTTTCCCCATTGTCCCTCCTTGTTTCTGCCTCAGCCCTCCCAGATCAGCTTGTTCTTTACAAACGGCTGGATTCCTGCACACGTGTCTGTGCCTGAGCTCCAGGCTCTCTCCCTCCCGCTCCTTCCTCTCCCCTCTGCCCTTGTCCCCCATGAGAAAATACATCGTCTGGCTTGGAGTCAGCCTTCAAGGGCACGTACCAAAGAACATGGCCGGGTGTTGGGGGAAAGAAGCTCTGGACGAGGAGTCGGAAAGAGCAGCGTTCAGAGCTTGCCCCGACACTTACCAGTCCTGGGACCATGGACAAATGCCAAGCCAGAGGCCGTTTCCATGCCTCCCTCAGGGAGTGTATCCACTTTTCCTTGGAATACTGCCCTGGGACGGAACTGTATTGGTTGGTGGGTGAATGAATGAGTGAAAACTCACCAGGCTACCCTGTTTCACCAGCTAGCCATGCCCTGCGGCCACGTAAGAATCTTGTCAACTGCTCTGCCACACATACTACAGAATGTTCTGCATATTTAAAGAACAACCAATACCAGATATTGAATGCCATTAAAGCAGGACATTGTTTCCGCAATAAAGAAATATCACAGTACTCTGCCTTTCATATGTTTTCAAGACAGGAGCTCACACTTTTGATGCTGGCATGGTGATTGTTAATAAAATAATCATGTTTTAAAATATAGCTCTCTTTCTCCACTCTCTAACTTCCTTTCTTCCTCCTGCTCTCTGGGAATAATAATCAAATGAATACTACCCGAGCTCCTGGAAATGATGTGACAATAATAACATTGATTGCTTTATGGCTCTGCTCATCCTCTCTGTGACTCTTAGACTAAAGCTCTGCCTAGCCATTACTCCCCTCTATATGCTATCTCCCCCTGGTAGATTGTAACTCATTTGGACACGGGGACGCCCTTTTGTTTGTGTATCTCCTCTGCCTCTCTAGGATCCTAGTACATAGTGTAGGCTTAATTAATACTTTTTCTTCACTCAGAGACTGAAGTCACTTAATCTTTCTGAGCCCCAGTTTACTCATGTGTAATACTAGTCAAAGCTACAAGTCTACAGTGCTGTGGTGAGGATTGAATGAAAATATTGCACACACACACACACACACACACACACAATTAAAGCTTATAATTGCACTGAGATTTCTGGGATAGCTATATCGAGAGAGAGAGAGAGAGAGAGAGAGAGAGAGAGAGAGAGAGAGAGAGAGAGAGAGAGAGAGACAGAGAGACAGAGAGAGAGAGAGAGAGAGAGAGAGACAGACAGAGACAGACAGAGACAGACAGAGAGAGACAGACAGAGAGACAGACAGAGAGAGACAGAGAGAGAGAGAGACAGAGAGAGAGAGACAGAGAGCAAGAGAGACAGAGACAGACAGAGAGATTGATAGGTAGGTAGGAAGATAAGGAGAGAGACAGAGAGAGAGAGAGAGACAGAGAGAGAGAGTGAGAGAGAGAGAGAAAGAGAGAGAGAGAGAGCAAGAGAGACAGAGACAGACAGAGAGATTGATAGGTAGGTAGGAAGATAAGGAGAGAGACAGAGAGAGAGAGAAAGAGAGAGACAGAGAGCAAGAGAGACAGAGACAGACAGAGAGATTGATAGGTAGGTAGGAAGATAAGGAGAGAGACAGAGAGAGAGAGAGAGAGAGAGAGAGAGAGAGAGAGAGAGAGAGAGAGAGAGAGAGAGATTGATAGGTAGGTAGGTAGAGAAATAGATAACATTTTACAAACCTTAAAACACTACACAAATTACCAGCTCTTAATATTAAGGAGAAAGGAAGAGCAGAAATAAAATTCAAGTCTGAATCATTTGTCAATAATTCTCTCTTTCCTCACTCCAACCCATCCTTTGAAAGAGGGCGTAAAATACTATAGAATAGTGACAGGCCATTGCTAAAAATCTTACAGTAGCCTTTCTAAATGTATTTCTACTAACCTTTCCAGTTTCCCCATCAAGCCTGAGATTACATCTCATTCAACTGTCCCCTAGCAGAGTTATTTGAAGGAGTATTCATTATAAGCTACACTTGAATACTCTATTCCTTACCTTCTAGTTGTCTATGACTAGAAATTCCCAGGTGCAGATAATGCTCTAGTCAGTTGAACAATGCGTCATGTGAAATGGCTTCTAATAGCCTCTTGTCAATTATTTAGACTGTAACACATAAAGGAATTCAGAATCAATAACAGGCTCTACTTGCTCCATAGCCAATACTTGACCTGCGTGTGTGTGTGTGTGTGTGTGTGTGTGTGTGTGTGTGTGTGTGCTTCTCTCTCCACATTTAGTCCTATGAAATAACAAATTCCACTTACTAGTTGCCTCTTGGGTGGGATCATGGCTTTTAGAAGTGGTTCAACACACTCTAAATTGTAATTTGTAGGAAGGAAGCTTATAAAAATTGCATGATATTGGTGGGGATGGACTGGACCCTTTTGCAAGTGGTGATGGGCAAATTTCAGCATTTTGAAGATTCATTTCAAATAACACTTGGAATCTGGGTTTAGCAATTATACTAGAAAGGAAGGTTGTTTATGATTTGAGGGTGAGAGGCACTGAAATTAACAGTGGAACGGCTCCAGCTCTTTTTCTAGCTCTGAGGTTGCTGTTACTATTGGGTTTTGTCTAGAGATTTAATGAAGGTTCGTGCAGCTAGGCCTTTTTAAAAAATTTAAAATGTTTAAAACATGCTGACTAATTTATTTTTGGTTGGTTTCATGAAAATTCCCAGATATCTCACCCCTTCTTTCTCTCCTTCCCAAGCCAAAGATGGAATCACGTAACCAAAAAAAATTATATACATAAATTATATCTTTCATATTTCTGCTCATCAGTACTTTCTCTGGAAGTGGACATTCACAAGTTATTCTTCAAATATACTTAATAGCTTATATAATGTTTCCTTGGTTCTACTATTAAAAAAAATAACCTGCTCATCATTTCCTATGCCACAGTGGTATTTCACCACAATCATATACTATAACTTGTTCAGCCATTTCCTGATTGGTGGACATACCCTCCATTTTCAGTTCATTGCCAACACATACAAAAAAATGCTACTATAAATATTTTGGAAAATATCAGTTCTTTTCCTTTCCCCCCGATCTCCTTGGGAAATAGACCCAACAGTGGTATTTCTGGGTCTAAAGCTATACATAGTTTTATAACTCTCTGGGCATCATTCCAAATTGCTCTCCAAAATAGTTGGGTCAGTTCAAAGATCTACTAACAGTGTATCAGTGGTCCTTCCTTCCTTTTGTTAAAGATAAACTAATAAAATGGCTTTAAAATGTTTCCTTCTCTAATATGGCTAAATCAGAAGGGTAGGAATTAGAGAGAAAACTAAAGTGTTGAAGGCAGCATTTTAAAAGTAAAAAGACCTTTGAGTGAGAATGCAGGGATAGAGGGCGAGGCTGGTAGACAGGGTGAGATGAGACTTCAGAGGCCAGAGTCCATTGTCCCCCATTTGACAGATGAGGAAACTGGGGACCAGAGTGGTCACATCATTAGTAACCTCTAGGTTTTGTACCCTGGTCCTCTAACTCCAAATCTATTTCACTCTGCTGTTTCATGCAGTCCTTATGTCATAGAAGAACTAAAAACGACAGCTAGCATTCTTTATTATTTACAAGGTGGTCCAGTGGATGGAGTAACAGGTCTGGTGTCAGGAAAAATCATCTCCATGAGTTCAAATCTGTTCTCAGACACTTAGTAGATGTTTGACCCTGGGTAAGTCATTTCTCACTGTTTGCCTCCATTTCATTTGTAAAGTGAGCTGCAGATGGAAATGGCAAACAAAACCCAGAATCTTTGCCAAGAAAACCCCAAATGGGCTTATGAGGAATCAGACATGACTGAAATGTCTGAACAACAAAATAGTTTTATACAGTACTTAACGTATGTTATGATCTTCGATCCTTACAACAAGGTGCAGGATCTATTATTATTCCTACTGTAAAGATGAGGAAACTGAGTCTGTGGGAGGTTAAGTGGCTCGCATAGTCATACAGGTAGTGACTGTGTTAGGATTTGAACTCAGCTCATATTGACTCCAAGTAAATGCTCTGTCCATCATCTAAAAGGTGCTCCTAGGATGAGAATAGTGACTCCTTTCCATTCTTCTGCCTTACACCACACTCAATTTGATTGTCTCTTTCTTGGCAAAGGATTCACTGAGCACTCCCCATTACGTCACAGGCCAGGCCAGTGCTGTGTCCAGTACAGTGAAGAAGAACACCTTCTGGTGGACAGAGAAGGCTCCGATGTAAATGGAGGGATGAAAGGGTTGTAAATCAGTGTCTGGGAGCCCAAAGCACCATTAACATAAGAACATGAAATAAAATCCATTTTACAATCTTATGCTCTTCTTTTCAATTACCCTGTGTAATAAACACTTAACACAAACAAAGGAATATTATAGTCCTCAAATTTAGCTTAATTTGAAGTTTATTTGTATCACTGACCTCCTAATAATTATACAATGATCTCAATAAGGATAAATAGAGCCAACCCTCATGGGAGAATACCAGGTCAAGTTTTTAATTTCTTTTCTTTTCCAACTTTCCATTAATGAAGGGGCTGTGGCTGGCCCTCTAAACATGATATTTAGGTTTAAAAGAAAGAAAAAAATACATGCAATTGAGCTGCCTAAGTATTCCTTTGGAAGACATGACAAGATATTCTAGAACCAAGGCTGTACAAATTGCAGACTTGTGGTTCAAATTTAATAGGAAGAAAACATCCATGTTCAATATGGTCCCAAGTAGGCAGATGTCAAGTGATCCCTAAAGTTTACTTTTTCTTTAGTTACAAAATGTGGTTGACATTCCTTGTTTAAATTTAAATTTATGGGGCAACTAGGTGGCACGTTGGATAGAGTACCAGGTCTGGAGTGGGGAAGATCTGGGTTCAAATCTGAATTCAGACACTTCCTATTTGTATGAACCTGGATAAGTCACTTAACTCTGTTTGCCTAATGCTTATCCTTCTGTCTTATGATTATTAAGACAGAAAGGAAGGTTAAAACAATTATGGCTGAGACAATATTTATAGAAATTTTCTCTTCCTGTTTCATAGAAATCCCACCAAAATGATGATGTTCCTCCTTTGGCTGTGTAATTGTTGGGGGGTTGACTGATCTGGGACGCTCAAGTTAATGTTTGTCTTGGTGGTTTTTCTCTTCCAAAGGCAAGAAGATGGTTGTGGGATTTTCTTCTTATTTCAGACTTCCCTCTTACACAATGGCTGAATGGACTTGTGTCCATTGTTCCTTTGCAAAGTACCATATTTTAGTGGGTGTAAATGAGAAGAAGTATCAGACACTGCCAGAAAGAGCCCCATAATTAGAGTCCAAAGTCTTATCCCCCCAGTGACTTCAGACAAATCACTTCACCTTTCTGAGCTTGTTTCCTCCCCCATAAACTGTAAGAGTGGAGAATTGCTCTATACGAGAATCCTCTTTGTTTTTCATTTGCCTAACATTTTAGTGGGGTAAAAATCTGGATAAGACAAATATTAAAGGCAATCTTACTTGACAGCATATGGAGCAAACCCCAGGAACAGGTTAGTAGATAGACACGTTGCAGAGAGGGTGTCTTAATATAAAAATGATACACACCCCCGCCCCCTACTATGTGTGGGGTACTCAAGAGTTACTTAGAAAGCACTGGGAGGTAGAAAAGAAATAATGCTATTCTGGTTGGATTCAATGAGATATTTTCTTTTCCCAGAGCATTTTCTGGAATTAAGAAGACTTGGACAAAACTAAAGCAAAATAGACAAACTGAAGAGCTTAAGGAGAACTTTGGGAGGACAGAGGAGTTTCTATTTGGATTGCCATTTGAAGGCAGGGATTTCAAAAGAGACAGACATCTGTGTCACGTTGCTTATGCAACCTTTTGGTCAGATGAATATTTCCAGAGTGTAATCTGCCTTCTGCTTGGAAATTATTTTTTGAATGGGAGAAGATCCCATACCTTTACCATTTGTCTAAGGTGGCATAGTCATAGACATGCCTGAAGGCAGGAGAATGGACTGCATAACTTCCCATCATCCCTTCTAGTCATATAACTTAAAGGTTGTAATGTTTCCTCTTTTGGTATATCACACATTTAAGTTATTACAACTGACAAGTAAGTATTCCACCCTCACAATTCACTTCCTGATGCAGAGTAAAAACAATAATAATAAAAAGAAGAGAATACCTAAATATAGAACAGATGCATATGTGAAACTGGATATGAATGGCTGTGGATAAAGAACTGTCATCACCTCCCCTGACAAACACACTCAACTAGCATCTGATAAATAATTTACATGGGAACATAGAATAAGACCCTCTTGTAATAGAGGAAAAGCACTCAGTAGGTTGCAGGCTCATAAATTTGCTCTCCCCTCTCCCTTACAGGTTTCTGTTGGACCATTGAGGGGTGGGGGGTATCCAAAGCAAGCCTCTGTGCCAGAATGACCCAGCAACCCATGGGCCCTCACAAATTAGTTGCAGCCTTAAGGAAGAGACAATTGGAGAGGGGTCTCCATTTCATTGTTTATAATGCTACTCATCTGGGATTATATTGAATGCTTCGCCAAGGACATGGCGAAAAGATAATAATGTCCCAACTCTGATAGATGGGAATCTCTTCAATTCTCCAATATCTCTCAGTAACTCATTCCAGAATGTGGAAACTCATTTTCAGGAAATGAGGCTGATGATGATTGTGGTGAAGACAATAACACCCTTATTTCTCATGCCTAATTGAGATACCTTACATGATTGTAGATTTCTTTCCTTTCCTGGAGTAGAGATGAAGAACAGTCAGACACCACTGAAAAGTGAACTCCTTTCTTTTTCTTCTCTTGGCTTTTCTCTACTATAGATTTTCCAAAGGGGCTCTCAACCAATTGTGATTGCTGTGCAGTCCACCAGAGAGTTGAAGAGTACACGAGGGGAAGGGCAAATCTGAGTGTCAAGGTATGAGTTCAAATGCTGAGAGAACTATCCTCAAATATTAAATGTTGTAGTAATATCCTCTGGGGTTATTGTATCCTAACTTGTCATCTTTGTTCAAATTTCACTTCAGAGGCTCTTCATTTCATTTGCTTAAGAAGGTATTTATTAAGCACCTACTATATACTAGGCATGCTATTCTTTCTGTCTTCTAGGGACTCTTTCAAAAGCAGATTAATCTTATCATCATTTCCCATTACACCTAAGTAGTACACCTTGCTCCACTGGGAATGTTATGATACAAGATTGGACTGGACTTTCCCCACGCATAGCAGAGTCAGTACAGATTAGTGGATTTAGAGTTACAAGGACTTGGGTTCAAAAACTCTTTGAACACTAACCATGTAACCCTAGGTCAACCATTTGACCTCTCTGTGCCTCAGTTTCTCCATCTATGATGTAAGGGGGTTGGAATCCGTGGCCTCCAGTATGTTTTTCTGAGTCTATCAATCCTGTGATTGTCTGGTGTCTGATAGAGAAGCTCACCCTGAGGAGAAAGGCTTGTAGTAGTCAACAACTGCAAAGTTGATCTTAAATCCACATCCCAACCTCAGCTTTCCCTTTTCTTTACTATCATCTTAATTGGTGCTCCTTGTACTCCCCTTTGTTGCCTAATGTCTTTATGTTGTCTTTCTTCTTTTTTCCATTAGCTTTTAGGACAGGTTCTTATAAATTCATTCACTCTAGGGTATAAATGACTAATATTGTACAACAATAGCTAAAAATTGCTGGAAGAAATGACATTTATTTAGTCTTTCATAATTATAGAACACTTTAAGAGAACAACTAAGCAGAAGATGGACTGGAGTGAGGAAAGACTTGAGGCAGGGAGACCAATCCACAAACTCTCGCAATAGTCTGGGCGTGAGGTGATTAGGGATTGCACCAAGATGGTAGCATCTATCATTTTGGCTAAAATGATAAAAAGGTCAAAATAACAAATGTTGGAGGGGATATGGAAAAATGGGGAAACTGTGAACCGATTTAACCATTTTGGAGAACCATCTGGAATTATGTTCCCCCAAATTATGAAACTGTATATATCTTTTTACTCAGCAATACCAATAGCAGTATTAGGTTTATTTCCTAAGGTGATCAGGTTAAAACAAAAAGAACCTATATGTTCTAAAATATTTAAAGCAGCTCTCTTTATGTTGGCAAAGAACTGGAAATTGAGGCATTGTCCATCCATTAGGGAATGGTTAAATAAGTTGTGGCACATGATTATGATTTACTTTGTATTTGTATATATTAAAAACAACTGCCTAAAATAAGAGCACTGTACTTCATAAATAGACAACTTATGCAGATTCAGTGTTGCATTTCTTTGGATAATTAATCAGATGGACATTAAAGATGCAAGTTCTTTAAACTGACAGCATCATCTGGAATGCCCTCTGTAAGCCGTTTTAAGTTTTCCCTCTGCCTTTTTGCCAACAAAGTTGTAAATAAAGACCATCAAACATTAAAATCACAAAAAAATTATTTTATGATTGAATACTACTACGCTGTAAGAAATGATGAGATGTTTAACATAGAAACATGAGATTATGAAGAGTGAAATGAATAGAACATTATATACAGCAAAAGAAATATTGTTTGAAGAATAACTGTGGATGTCCATGACCAGAGGAAAAAAACCCTGATAAATAGAAATAAGCAAGATATAGTTTTATATATACACATATTTTTTTTGTCAAATGTTGACTTCTCTAGTGTGGGGAGGGGAGGAAGATACCTGGAAATTTTAATGAAACAAATACATTTTTAGAAAATCTTGAAAGTAAAAGAAAAGGTGATATCATCAGAAGAGAGAAGGAGGCATGTATGAGAGATGTGACAAAGGTAGAAACAATAGGACTTGGCAACTGGTGAGATGGGGGTGGGTGAGAGTGAGTGACGAGTTTAGGATGACACACATGTTTTGAACTTGTTGATTGGGGGAGATGGTGATGCTTCCAACAATAACAGAGCAGCTAGGAAGAGGGGAGGGTTTGAGTCTGCAGGCCACGAGCTCAGTTTTTGACATTTTGAGTTTTCCCCGAGACATCTACTTAGAGTGGTCCAATGAATTCTTGGAGATGTGTGGCTGGATGTTAGAAAAGATGATTCTCAGATCTACTTATCCCATGTATATTTGTATGTAACAGAAGATAAAGTCTTTAGCCAAAGCAATGGGGGTCTAATTATGGAATTTAGGGTAAATGTAAGCTTTTAGAAGAGGTATTTTGGTGTCGTATTTTCTGTCTGGATAAGCCACAGCAAACTGGAAATCTGTATGTCTCCTTGTCAAAACATCCAAGTGTAATGAAATGTTGCTTGCAGATGAAACCAACCCTCTTTTGTTTATGAAAATTTCATTTTGATGCATCACTTTCACCATCCAAGATTACATTTCAGTAAACCTTGCTCTAATTTAGAGGGAAAAGTAAATGTTTATGACTAGTGAGAATAGAAACCTAAAAGGCATAATGAAAACATCTCAGGGAGCTTTCTTATATCTATTTAATTCCTTAACGAATCAATAGAATTTGGAGAGTTGTTTTGAAATTAGCAACTTCCACTCAGCCTTGCAAAGAACTGTACAAGTCGTACTTGGTTTTTACTGCACTTATATTGTTACATCGTTCCTTATAATTGGCCACATTTGTTTCTTCTCCTCACTAGTAGAACTGAGGGATGCTGTCTTATCTACATTTTAAATCTTCCCCTGCCCCTTCCCAGCACAGTGCCTTGCACAAGTAGACCCAATACATCCTTGTTGGATTGAATTGGTCAGCATACAGGAGGTAAACATTATTGCATGTTTGTTGTATTACTGATTTGGAATGAATGAGAGAAACAGAGAATTTAGAACTATTTATTTATGTTATTTAGAACTATTTAAAAGGGAGCTTCAACACATAGTAGTATAGATATTTATGGAGTCTCATAACATCCAAAAAAGAGAAGAAAGGTATATTGTTCCCATTTCACAGGTAAGAAATTGAAGCTGCAGTCAGAGAGCTGAAAGTGACTCCAGAGATCAATCAGATCAATCTCAGAATCTAATAGACAAAGAAACAGCCTGAGAGGTTAAGTGACTGGTCCAAAGTCCAAAGACAGAAAGTAAAGTTAACAAAGTCAAGCTTGGATGTTTTAGCCAAGAAATGAATCATTGGAGGAAAATTAAGAACAGAAATCTTGTCCCCATCCAAGCGCCTCTTTATTGAAAGGAGCCAACAAGACCATCCCTCTCATTTCCTCCATCAAAGTTTCTCAAGCCACTAATCTCTTCTTGCTCTATCCTCAAAATCACAGCATACAGAACTCAATTTAGTGATTAACGAGATATTCTTTTTTTTTTAATGATATAATGATTTGGTTTAGGCATACCCTGATTCCCAAACAAGTGTAAGTTCCAATTGACTAATAAAGAAATGGCAACACTCTTAGCTTCTGTGGTCACCCCGTGTCTAGATGAGTCATCAGGGTCTCTCATGTGTCCAGATTAGGATTTGAACCCAAGTCTATTTCATTCTTTTCCATAACACCAATGTGTTCCTCTAACACATCACATTGTTGCTGTCACTGTCCTAAACAATTTCAGTAACTTTATTTGCTTTTGTAAGTTACAGAAACAACAACATCAGCAATATGGTGATGGTGGTGGTGGTGGTGGTGATAATGGTGCCAGCTAGATGTCCCAGTGGCTAGAGTGCTGGTCCTGGAGCCACTTAACCTCTGTTGGCCTCCGTCTCCTCATCTGTAAAATGGAGATAACAAAAGCACTTCCCAAAGTTGTTGAGAGGATCAATCTAAAGAATCATTGTAGGGGCCTTGGATGGCTTTGATAGGTTTTCCAGTCTCACAAGTCATCCAGGCACTCTCTCCTCAAAGAATCACCCACCTAATAATCTTGCTTTCATTATATATACACTATATAAATGCCTCTTGTCTTCCTTGATAATTTGTAAGCTCTCTGAGAGTTGGGGTTGTTTCATCATTTTCTATATCATCTGTCCTTAATCCAGTGCATCGTACAAAATAGGCATTTAAAGAAATGCTTTTTTTTTACTTAAAAATATTTTTAAAATCATTGTAAAAGTAACTAGTACTGTGGCTGGGTAAGTGTTATAGAAAGGTTAACTATTAGTATTAATATTAATTATTGTCATGGCTGCCCTACCCTAATTCAGTCACATGATTTGCTTTTGTATGTTATGGATTTGACAAGATTAGCCATGTGGTAATAGTAAGAGAGAATTTTTAAGCTTACTATTTTGGGGGAAGGTTGGAGGAGTCCTGAGTTTTTTCCAAACATTTTCAGAGGGTGTAGTGAAAAGAAGATTGGATTTGAACTTTTTCTGTGTTCTGAAGCTTAATAATTGTGCAATTTTGAACAAGAAATATGACTTCTACTGTCCTTAGTTTTTTTCCTTCTTAAAAGGGATGGCTAGGTGACTCAGTGGATAGAGCAACAGGCCTAGAGAGGGGAGGTCTTGGGTTCAAATGTGACCTCAGACCCTTCCTAGAGGTATGACCCTGGGCAAGTTATTTAACTGCAATAAGCCCTTTGCTTATGAGACTTGGAACTGATACTTAATATTACTTCTAAGATAGGAGGTGAGAGTTTGGGGGGGGGAAGCGCAGCTGCATGTGTGCTCTTATTGCTTCTTGAGGTTATTGTGAAGAAAAATAAAATAACGTATATGAAAATGCTTTATAAAGTGCAAAGCTCTCCAAATGGAAGGTATTATTATGACTCTGTTGTTATTGTGAATTCTCTTACTACCACATAAAGCTTTGCCTGAAGACATCCAGTCAAATGAAACCCATTCTATTTTGGGGTGACTAATTGTTAGGAAGGTTTTCCTTACAACAAACCTAATTCAATTTCTCCTCAAATACCACCCCTTGTTTCTGGTGAGGTCCTAGGGGCCCAAGGAATGCAAATCGAATCGTATTTTATCTAGAGAGGAATCCTCTTTCACAGGCCCCCAATCCCCCATTTCTTTATTCAGTCCTTGCCTTCCTTTGTTTTTCCCTTCTGCATTCTGTCCAGATAATCAATGTCCTTTCCCCAACCTGGTGCCAGGCTCTGGACATGAGATTCTAAGCGTGGCCTAGCCAAGAGTGAACAGAGTGGGGCCCTCACCTTCCTACTCTTAGCATTTGGTTTGGCTTAATACAGTGAGAGTTCACAATCGCTTTTTTAATGGCCATCTCAGGCAGGTGACTTATGGAGAGCTTGTAGTTTAATAACAATTATAATAATAAGAACAAAAACAGATAGCCTTTATGTAGGACTTAGGATGTGTCCAGTGTGCTGCTAAGATTGTTATGGTTATTATCTCATTTGAACTTCACAGCAACCTTGGCAGGTAATAATTCTATTTTAGAAATGAGGAACTTGAGCCAAGCAGAGGTTAAGTGACTTGCCCAGGGTGGCACAGCTAGAAAGTGTCTAAGGCTAGATTTGAACCGAGCTCTTTGCATTCCCCACCCACAAAACCATTAGATCCTTTTGATACACCCTTCAGGTGTTTAACTCTGCTATACCTCCGAATGCTGAGATTCTTTGATTCTGGGAAGGGATGGTGAGTCTGTAACTTGGCAATATCAGCTTCAGGAAGCTGGCAGTCATTTGTAGGGAGGGTCATTGCAAATGAATGAACTGTCAGAATATGATGAATCTGTCTGGCTACCTTTGCAAGACATTAGTTTCTCATAAAATGAATAATGGGGGGAAGAATATTTAGCTTGTCAAAATTTGATTTCAGAGCCTCAAAGAATTATAAAGAGAAGTCAATCATGAAATGATGGAAAGTAAAAAGAGGCAACAGAAATTCACTGTGATAAGATAGTGGGTAAGAAATAAAGCCTTCCTCAAAGACCTGGCAATGTTTATATCGCACATTCGCGCAGTGACAGAATATCTAGCAACACTCGTCGCCTCACCAGCTGCCCCACAGCATCCGCTATGCCACGGGGGAGCTAGGGAGGTGAGCACTTATGGGATGTAGCCACCCAAATTAGCCCTTTCCAGAAAGCCTGGGAAGCAAGGAGCATCCTGGAGTGTCCTGTAGGAATGTGATATGTTTGTGTTTCTTTCAGTGTCGAGAAACAACTGCAGGTGTATAAATGTTAAGTTAGCCTCCCTACAGGAAGACAAGATAAAAGGGCTTTCCTTGGAGCAGACACTGAGGCTCTTGTATGTCATAGACCCCTTGGTGGTCTATGAAGCTGATGGAGCCTTTCCAGAATCATGTTTTTAAAGGCGTAAAATAAAATGTGTAGGGTTACAAAGGAAACTAATTATACTGAAATGTAGTTATCAAAATATTTTTTAAGACAACTTGATGGACCAGAGGTTAGGAACCCCTGGATTAGAAGAATGCTTTTTCTTCTTCCTGACTTCATGATCAAAAGTCTCTTAGTAAAATAAAAGAAGTGCTTCAAAGAGGGGAACAAAGGAGACTGAGAATTTGAAGTTCAATAATGAGCTTCATAGGATCATAGATTTAGAACCTGAAGGGATTTTATCAGTCATAGGGTACAATTAATTTCTCCCACAGATGAGGAGACAGAATCCCAGAGAAGTGGAAATGACTTGCCCAGAGTAACATGGGTAGCAAACAGAGATACAGGATTCAAATATAGGACACCAAGCTACAAAGCTAAGATTTTTTTTTTTGCTCTTCCACATTGTTTCCTTCATTGTAAAGGAATGTGATATGGAGGAAGAATAAAGGTAAATAAATAGGTATATACAAGACAGATGTAGAGTAGATGTAAGAAAACTGTAGAGGAAATGGTTTTACCTGCTGGGAGGACTGGAAAAGGCCTTATGAAATCGATGGGATTTGAGCTGAGTCTTGAAGGAAGCCAGTGATTCCAAAAGGTCGAGGTCAGGCAGGATAGCATTCCAACAAGGGGGGTTGGAGGCAGCCAGTGCAAAAGATAGATTACATTGGAACTATGTAAAAAATGTTGTCTTTCCACCGCGAGAAGAACTGGACCCTCATGTAGTTCTTGTACTTCAAGAACTGATAAGAATCCCAAGGTGGCTCTAGGAGAGGAAACACTTAGTACTGACCACAGGTTCAGGAGAAGAACCCTGGATCTGTATTTCCTTTGTGAGCAGGTTGACCGTATGTTGCCCTGACATAAACAATAAGGATGTCTGCCATCTTCCTGGGGTGTGTATCCAGGATGGGATGGAGGGCCACCCAAGATCTGCTGAGTTTGACAACTATTACCTACTTCAAGTGATTTATGTGGGGACAAATGATACCTCCAGAAGGAGGCCCCCAAGCATTTCTAGGGATTATGAAGTCCTGCGCAAGAAACAGAAGACCCTAAGCACACAGATGGTGTTTTCATCCTTGATGCCATTAAAGTAAGGGGCTGCAGAAGAGAAAGGCAGATTTGGAAAGTGAACAGCTGGTTTTTAAAAAAAGGTGATGTCAGAGAATAGGATTTGGATTTTTAGACTGTAGCTTAAGATACAGGAATAATGGGCTCCTGACCAGGGAGAGTACATATAACTAGGATCAGTTAAAAAAATTTTTTTTTGCAGACTTATGGATTTGATCAAGAGGGATTTAAACGAAAATAGGGGAAAGGAAGAGAGCTTTCCATATGAATCTGATGAAAAAAAGCACATGTGACAAAGGAAGAGGGTATTTGTAGAAAAGTCCAATGATTCATATATTAAAGTATCCAAAAAGAGACATTAATAATACTACAAAGCCTCAGATGTCCTGAAATTTACAGAATATGGGTCATAAAGTCAATTAGAAATCTACATTTAAGGGGGCAAATTTTAATTTACTAATAGTGCTTAGACTTGGTAGTGGTAGTCTCTCGGTGACCAAGAATGACTATTGTCTTTGTGCAGTTTCATCTACGGTGTACCCTCATGTGGCTTTGGAGTCCAAAGGCTGAGGCGCAGAGTTGG
Source organism: Monodelphis domestica (assembly GCF_027887165.1). Classification (NCBI taxonomy): domain Eukaryota; kingdom Metazoa; phylum Chordata; class Mammalia; order Didelphimorphia; family Didelphidae; genus Monodelphis; species Monodelphis domestica. The sequence continues at coordinate 167,482,471 of NC_077233.1, read as the reverse complement.
TGGCACACGGGACATGGGACGCCAGTTGTTACGGGGGTGTGGTTGTGGCCTGGTGTCGGCGTTCACGCGCAGCGGCAAGTCATCGACGTCACTTATCTTCAAAGGTGGTGGCGCCATGGTGAATGTGGGCTCGCCAGCTGCTTCTGTCAGAGGCAGCGAGTTCTAGTTGCTTTGGTGTCATGCCAGCCCACTTCAAGTTGGACTTCAGCTGATCCTTGAATCTTTTCTTTGGTCGGCCTTGTTTCCTGAGTCCAGCTGACAGCTCACCATAGAATACCTGTCTTAGACTTGGTACAAAATGGTTTATAACTTAAATATGAAAAAGAAACAATTACATTGAATAGAACAGATTAGATAACATGGAATAGTGGAGTCACATCACATAGTAAGATGTTCTCATGCAAGGAAATCCATGAATCAGTACAAAGTAGAGTGGGGAACATTTTGGTGTGGATCAAAGGAGAGAGAAATAGAAGAGACTTTTGTGAGAGTTTCTGTAGACTACCTGCCTGGAAAAGGAAATGGATGATGAAATTAAGAAGCAGATTGGAAATCTGGAGTGGAGGCAAGATAGAATAGTGAGAAGGGTGCTTGAAAATTATTTTTTTTTTAATGGGAAAAGATCACTTTCCTTTACCATTTGTCTAAGATGGCATGGTCATAGACCCTCTGGGCCTGGAATTAGGAAGATCTGAGTTCAAACCCAGCCTCAGATTTTTACTAACTGTGACCGTGGGCAAATCACTTAACCTTTGCTTGCCTCAGTTTCCTAATCTATAAAATGCATTACAATAGCACTTACCAACCAAAGTTGTGAAGATCAAATGAAATAATGTCTTTAAAGCATTTACCACACAGTAAAGTTGACATATAGTAATCATTATCCAAATGCTAACTATTATTAGTTGATCCAAGATCTATATACTGATTGACTTATTAAATTACCTATCCATCTAAATGCATGGTATAGTTTGGAAAAAGCTATTTGTCATCTACTTGTTGTTTTTTTTTCTGTTGCATGTTAGTTCTATATCTTCTGAGGGGTCTTGAGTCTTATTGAGATAACGCTTTCGGGTTATATTTTTCTTTATTGAGTTGAATGCTTTAAAATAATTAACACAGGGAGATAGTGTATTCTCTCTGTTATGGAGTAAATTATACTACTGTGACAATGTAGTTTGCTCTGGAAAATTACCCTAGAAATCCTGCCTATTCTTTTATCATTCTCACTAAGACATCATAGATGAGGAAGATGGCAGCTGTGAATTTATTTCTATTTATTCTCTTACAACTTATTCTATATATACTTACATATTTCCTTCTGGTTTTCTCCATTGTAGTATAAAAGCTCCTTGAGATCAGGGATTGTTTCTTTCATGTTAGAATATATAACTTGTACTCCTAGTGGCTAGCGCAGTCTCTGGGACAAAATAGACGTAATAAATGCTCATTGATGATTTGTGTAGTTATTGATGTTTTCTTGGTGATCTTCTTGAGATTTTAAATCAATTTATAATCTTTTTCATGTTTCTGGTAGACTTCCTTCTTCATGATATGTTGAGAACTAGTCTTCCAATGCTTTTGAAATTGTGTTGCCTCCAGCACAGGCTTCTTCTGTGGATACTTCTTGGCCAGGTCCAACAGTTCTTTTTAACTGAATTTTCTTGTTTGACTTCACTGGATAATTGTCTGTATGAACTCAGCCAACAGTTTGTGGAAAAAAAAGTAATAAACAAATGGCTGATTCATGTTGATTTCCTTGTGTAAACCAAGGTGGCAGTTATAATGGCAGTTTATGGCAAAGTTATTAACAGTGGAAAGTATAAAAGGATTATCCTTAAGGAGCCCACACTTAGTGATCAATGAGTTCTCCATCCTAGGGTCTTTGAGCAGAGGCATGTCAGGGTTGTGGTAGAGGGGATACCTGCTTAGGACTATATTGAACTGGATGAAGGCCCCTTCAGCCTTTGAGAATGTGGGATTTTATGACTGCCTTCCAATTATTTTTTTTTCACTATGAGATCTTCAATTCAGCATAATTTCCTCAGCGTCCTCATTTCTCTGTTCTCTATTGTTGATCAAGACACTGGTAATTTTTCCCTTAAAGAGAATCCTACTGTAATTTGGTACATGTTTAGACTACCCAAGGCAGTATCTCCTATGTGGAAAATGCTAGGGTACAGCTTCCAGGAGAATGGAGTAAAAGAGCAAGCAAGGGCATTCTGCAATTTATAGTCATTGAGAGTTGCCTAGAATACTGAAATACTAGAATACTGAAAAGTTTAATGACTTGCCATGGATCACGTAGTCAGTATGTACCAGTAGTAGAACTCAGATCTTCTTGGCTGAGAGGCTGACTCTCTATCGCCTACAGCTTGCCTCCCCTAAGAAATTCTGGCATTGGCAGAGGCCACATTCCAGTAAGCTGTCTTGGCAGTTGAGATAAGCCAGGTTGAGGGTAACTCAAAGCCACCAGAGAATTAGGGGACTATCCTCCCCAAGCATGTATCCCGATCAGGGAATGAGCACTTGAGAACAATCTGCTCCAATGCCCATGAATGCAGCTAAAGCAGGTTCTGTGCAGCTCCTAGAGCTTGGTCAGACATCAAAGAGGCCAGTGTCATCCACTGTATCACCAGGCATCTTGACTTTTGTCTTGCCTCTGGACTTGGATGTCTCTGGAAGAGAGATTAAAGCTGATGGCTTCTCTTGGCTTGAGCAACTCTGTCTTACTTAAATCTAATTCATGCACAAGTTATTGTGCTTGAGGTCACTGGTCTTCTTCAAAAACAAAGCATGGGTAATAACAACACTGATAAATAATACAAATGAGAATATATCTGTGTAAGAGAAATGAGAAGTGTCAGGAGAGTGAGTGAAGTGGGAAATCATTGAAGGTCTCCTGCAGGAAGTGGCGTCTGACTTGAATCTGATGGGATGTCAATAGGGAGAGATGATGGGGAATGGAGGGCAGAATGTAGACAGAAACACAGGTGAGAGGTACAATGCTTTACATTTGGCATCTTTCATCCATCTGAGTTAAGCCAAAGGATAATGCTACCTCCTATCTTTTGGCTGTTTTGGAGACATAGTTATGGAAATTACTTCATTCTGTTAAGAATTTTCATACATCATATGATCACATGTCACCCAGATTCCTGAAGGACATGAGAGTCCATCTGATTTATCAGACAGGAGTCTCTTCCTTCATTCGCTTTACAACTTTGGGGTTATGGATTCTAATTTTCAGTAAGAATCATATTGTCTCCAGCCAGTGAGAGCCCTGTCTTCAGGGTCAGGCAGTTAAGGGCTGGCTCCATATGAGAGCCAAGAAAGTCACATAAAAAGTCTTGTGGATAGGCCAAATTGGCAACTGAGGTTCTTCCCCTGGTTTAAGGAGCCAGGGCTTCAAATGGCTACACTGAACATTTCAGGGAGAGAAACCCACCCACACCCAGCTCAAGCCTTGCTTTGGCTGCTGTCTGCATTACTGCAGGCTCAGTGCCTCTGAAGATTATTTTCCAAATCAGAGGGGCCAGAAGTCCATTTATTTATATTTACAAAAGACAGGAAGTTCAGGGTTTGAAGAATTAGTTGCTGAGGATTTTTAAGCCTTGGGATTAGAAGAACTAAAACAGATGTTCAGTCTTTCTTTTCACTCAAGTCTTTGGCCGAGAGTGCAGGAATCCTAAAATCACCCACCCCTGGTTATTCTCCACCTGGCTCCTAACTCCTTTGGGGTCCATTGGCCTGGAGTCCTGTGAGAAAATCTGGTCCCTCTTAGGCTTTCTTAGCTCTGTGACATGAGAGCTGAAATGGTACTTTCATATGTGACACCTATAGCATTGGTGCCCCTGAAGGACTTCTGGAGGTACATACATCATTTGTTCTACTTGCTGCTATTTGAGCCTTTCTTGTTCTCCCTTTTTCTTCTTTCTTTTCTTCTTCCCTTTCAACTTTTCTTCTTCCATTTCTCCTTCCCCCTTTTTTTCTGTTTATTTCATTGTTCAGTTGTCTTCACACCTTGCAATCTTCACTCTGATGATGATGTTCATCCCCCAGCATTTCCCTCCCTCTTAGAATCTTTTACTCTGACCCTGGGGCACCAGCTTCTTAGAGGTGAGCTTTCATCATCTTATAGCTTTCCATGTTATTTCTTTTCTTTTCTCCATGTACATTATTATTATTTTTTTTATTTTTCCAGATTGCATCTATAGAATTTTTAATATTCTTTTTCTGCAATCCATGTTCTCTTTCTCTTCCTCTCTCCCACCCCTCCCCTCTGTCCCAAAGGCAGGTAATATGATATAGGTTGTACATATATTATCATACAATGTTTGTCATGTTGTGAAATAAGACAAATATTGCTTAGACTGGAGGAAATTCATAGAGGGAATAAAGGGAAGGATGGTATGTTTTGGTCTGCATTAGGACTCATATCTTCCTGTTATGGTGATGGATATCCTTTTTTGTCACAAGTCCTTTGGAGGTGTCCTGGATCCCTTGCCTTGTCGATAATAGTTAATTCATTCAGAGTTGATCACCATATACTCTTGTTACTGTGTACAATGTTCTCCTGGTTCTGCTTATTTCACTTTGCATCACTTCATTTAAGTCTTTCCAGGGTATTTGGTGGTCATCTTTTTTTGTCATTTCTTGTGACACAATAATATGCTATTACAAGCATATACCACAACTTGTTCAGCCATTCCCTAATTGATGGACATCCTCAGTTTCCAGTTCTTTACTACTGCAAAAAGAATTGTTCCATGTTATTTCTTGGCCACCATTTCCAAACCCTTGGACCACATGAATATGCCCCATCCCTCTTTTCCAGCTCCCTTTTAGGTATGTCTTTCTACACTAAAATGTAAGCTCCTTGCAGTCAGGGATTATCTGCTTTGCTAGTATTTGCATCCCCATCATTTAGCACAAAGCCTGGTAGATGATAAATGCTTAATAAATGTTTTATATATCAACTTATTTATCTTTCTGCCTTTTTCATTTTAATCTATCTGTCTGTATATGTCTAATTCGTGCCAAGGGTACCCAGTAGAATTCCCTAGGCAATTCCCTTGTTCTTGCCAATGACTATGAAGGCTAATGACTTCTGGCTCCTGCGCTAGGGAGGCTCAAATGCCCCAAAGCATTTCTGACCTCATCGATTTGGATGTTCCCTCCAATGACGAGGAGTGCAAGTTAGCCATACCTTTCATACCAGCTATCCAGAGAGGCTTGAACGTATTCTCCCAGAATTCACCTTAGGATGACATATGATGGGGGGGAGGGTTAGTTCTTCCTCACTTTTTCTTGCTATCAAGAAGGTCCAGTGGAGCATGCATATCTTCCTCCTGGCATATTCTAGGGAGAGAAGTCTGTGATTTCATTGGTTTGTCGGGTATAATATTAGCCCCATGGGCAACACTCTCAAGTCATTGCAGTCCAAATTAGATAAAAATATAACTGGAGGAGGAAGCAAGGAAGCACAGTGGATAGACTGCAAGATTGAGCAAATCACTTAACCCTGATTGCCTAGTCCATGCCTCTTCCATCTTAGAACTGATTGAAAAGATTTTCTAAGTCAATATACTACCAGAAAAGATATTTACCCTCTCTGTTCCTCTTTCACACTAGTGGTACAGGAGACTCACAGTAAAGAATGTCTCCACCAATGTGGACCAATAATTATTCTATAAATTATAGTCTTAAAAATTGCTTCAGGCAAGAAGAGATTAAGTGACTGGCCCAGGATTATATAGCTGGTATGAGCCCGAGGCAGGACTTGAACTCAGGGCTTCTAGAGGCTGACTATCTACTATCACACTGTCTCCAAAGGCAAATAAAAATAAGATGGTTGAACATCAATTGTACTGATTTACGCCATACACCTCAGTTTTTTTCATATTTTTAAGTTCCTTAGGCACAAGGGCAAGGAATCTGATGGTTTTCTATTTTAATTTTATCATCTTATAGCACCTTGACAAATGCATCCCACACAATGGCAGTTCTCCAAATGCTGTTGATTAGTTTTCTGGTATCCGTAGTAGGTTCCTTCCTTATGAATGGGTTAAGCACGCAGTATAAATGATGAGTTGTTTATTAACACCTAGCATTAGCAAGTTAGTAAATACAAGATTTCACTTTAAGAAAATCTGACTTACAAACCAAATAAGTCCACAATAAGAAAGGTTATTTCACTTTATGAAAGGCTAATCATAGTCCTGGTATATTCTGGTGGGTTTTTTTTTTTCTTTTGATTGGTTTCTAGGGCATTAGGCTAGGCTAGGGGAAGAGAATAATGAGTATAAGAGAAGCTGAGGTGGATACAATGGGGGTGTTGGGAGTTGGGCCCCAAATCAGACTATATCCCTGAATGTTGTGTTTGGGACAACAACATGTATTTTTTTTTAACTCTTGCTCCCTATGTTAGAATTGATACTAGGTGTCAGTTCCAAGGCAGAAGAACAATAAGGTCTAGGCAATTGGAGTTCAGTGAATTGCCCAGGGTCACACAGCTAGGGGTGTCTGAGGTCATATCTGAACCTAGGATCTCCCATCTCCAGGCCTGGTTCTCAACCTACTGAACAAATTTGCTGCTCCTGGGACATCAACATTTAACAAGCAAAAGAAAGTAAGTCCCATCGGTACATTTTTTCTTTTATACAACAATACCTTCTCAACAAAAGTATTCCTCCTCCCTCTTCCCTAGTATATTAACTTATTAAAAGGAAAAAGTCAACAGTTAAACAAAATTACCTTATAATAATTTAATCTATCAAGCAGTAAGATTCCATACTTGCAGACTGCTATTTCTTAACAGAGATAAATGATGTATATTCTTTACATCAATCATCTGGAGCCAACTTTGGTTATTGTATTTGACCCTAATTTTGTGTTCTCATGGCCCAGAGTTTCTCAAGGACTCCAGGCTTATATGATATCATAGATTTTAGAGTTAGAGGAGAGCTCACTGACTAACAAGTCTACCTCCTCATTTTATACATGTGGAAATTGAGAACAGAGAAGTTAAGTGCCTTGCTTAGGGTCACGTTGAAGATGGGACTTGAACCTAGGTCTTCCTGACTCTACATATTCATCATGTGCCCTATTCATCATGCTATGTTGCCTCTACGTTCAGTTCTGGGGTCTCACTCCCAGTCAGTCCCTTTCTCTAGCCTGTTGCCCCCACCCCGGAGTTCTGCTTTAGTGAAATATTCAGAATAATATTTAGTGTCTAGATTTCCCAAATGTTCCCAAAATGTGAGTAACATTTTCCCAAATTTCCTCATAGATCGTCAATGTATAATGTTTGTTTCATTCCCCACAGAAAACAAATGGGTAATGTATGAAGGTAGAAAGATGATAGGTAACTTGGTAGCCAGATAGATAGATAGATAGATAGATAGATAGATAGATAGATAGACAGATAGATGGTAGAGAGAGATAGAGATATAAAGATAGGTAGAAAGATATATAGTGGGAGAGAGTGATAGAGATAGATAGATAGAGAGATAGAAAGAGAAAGAGAGAAAAAAGAAAGAGAGAGACAGAGAGAAAGAAAGAGAGAGAAAGACAGAGACAGAGAGAGTGAGAAAGAGAGACAGAGAGGCAGAGAGACAGAGAGACACAGAGAGAGAGAGAGACAGAGAGAGAGACAGAGAGAGACACACACACACAGAGACAGAGAGAAAGAGACAGAGACAGACACAGAGAGAGAGACAGACAGAGAGAAACAGACAGAGAGAGAGAGACAGAAAGAGAGAGAGACAGAGAGGGACAGACAGACAGAGACAGACAGAGAGAGAGAGAGACAGAGACAGAGACAGAGACAGAGAGAGACAGATAGACAGACAGATGTTTCAGTAAGCAAGGCAACCCTTATACCTAGGGGACTTATATTCTAATAGGGCAAGACAACACATAAAGGTAAAAAATGGGGAAGGGGGAATAAGAAAGGTACCTATGAAGGAACAAAGAGATTGTCAAAGAAGAAAAAGAAAAGAAGTTTGAACACTCCAGTAGTGACAATGTCTATGAATGAGCCTAAGCCTCTCCTGCAACAGGAATGTGGGTGGGCCTGTGAATGGTGCCTCAGGACAGAAGTTTCTCCTTGGTATTAAGGAAATTGGCAAGGAGGAGGAAGACTATGAAGAGATATAAATATATAAATTTCTTTCTTTTTTTTTTTAACCCTTATCTTCTGTCTTGGAATCAATATTGTGTATTGGCTCCAAGACAGAAGAGTGGTAAGGGCTAGGCAATGGGGGTCAAGTGACTTTTCCGTGGTGACACAGATAGGAAGTGTCTGAGGCCAGATTTGAACCTAGGATCTCCCGCCTCTAGGCCTGACTCTCAATCCACTGAGCTACTCAACTACCCCCTAGATATATACATTTCTTAAATGGCACATCAAGATCCCCTCCCCCACAGAAGAGAATGGAGCTTGAGAGTATGATTGGAGAAAACGATTGGCTATCCAGTGACTCTTTCTTTCCCACAGAATCCTCCAGATTCCTCCCAAGACACAAAGGAGTACTACCATGTGGTTTAGATTTTCCCTGGAAGGTAAATAAATATACTTTAAAGGCCGCTGAACATATAAACTCTTTCTCATCATATTTCCACAGTCTGAATCACTCCCTGGCTCTGCTTTCCAAGTAGGATGCCATACAGGAACTATGCTGATGATGCTTTTTTTTTTTGTCCAAATAATTCTATTAAGAAAATATCCCTAAACTCCTAAACTCACAACTCTTTCACTTGAGATTACCTACAAGGTAAGTCCTAAAGCAGGGGATTCGCAGGATATCTTCTTCCTTTAGCAAAAAGGCTAGATTCCAGGGTCCTGCTGCCTAGGGGATGCAAAGGGCTCCTCCTCTACCCAGGAGGTTGTGGTTCAGGAGCAGTAACCTTGAACTTCCTCCTCAGATCTCATGTAAGCACAAGTCACATGCCTCTGCCATAAATCGACATGTCTCATGGGCTGATGGGAGGGGGGTTGGAAAAATCCTTTCCCCTACGAAAAAATTAAGATCTATTCTGCTGATACTCTCCGAGTGGAGCAGGGGAGCACATAGTTCACTTGGAGAGACCACAGGGAGAGAAAGCTGATGCTTAATCGGCCAATCATCACGAGGCCAGCTCTAACATAAAAGCAGGAAGTTAATGGTAGGCTTGTTCATGTTCTTTGAGGAGGTTCCTTTCAATTATGCCCGAATAAATAAATGGACATGCCCTATAAGCACGCTGAGTGGGGAACTCCTCTGGACAAGCAATTCCTCTGATCAACCACCACTATTTGTTTATATTGTCTTTATTGACAACATTATGGTTTTGAGTACATTTTCTCCTATGTTTTCTTCACACTGAAGTAGTTAATACAAGATTTTTTAGGGCAGATACCACATTTTAGGAAGGACATTGCCGAAGAGCAGTATATCCAGGGATTTACCAGGATGGTGAAATAAAGACTATTCCACATAAGGAGCAGTTGAGGGCATTAAGGATGTTTCATCTGGAGAAGAGATGGGGGAATGTGATAGTTTTACTAAGTATTTGAAGGATCATCTTGGGAGAAAGATTAGATTTGTTCTGCTGCACCTCAGTGGGCAGAACTGGGAGGAATAGGTAGAAATGATAAAGAACCAAACAGCTCTATCTAAGGAAAGACTTCCTGACAATTATGTGAAATGGAATGCCCCAGGAGGGAATGAATGGGGTCTCCTTCCATAGGCAGATGCTACACCATCACTTGCCAGTGGACAAAATGATCTCTGAAATCTCTTCCAAGTCTGCAAATAGGTGATTTATTTTTAGGTCTTGGAAATCTTCATGGGAAAAGAGGATTTGATTAATGAAACTTTGCTTTCTATTCAAGGTCTGACTAGTTTTTGTTTTGACACTTCAGAGTTATTTTCTTCATCAACTTCTCTTTCATTACTCCCACTTCTTCCTTTTCACTAATCAATTAACTTACACACAATATGTGAACTCATCAACACTCCCAGACTTTATTAGTATTATTTTCTTAAGAAAAACCTGAAGAAGGGGTAGCTAGGTGGCATCATGGATAGAGCAACAGGCCTGGAACCAAGAGGACCTGGGTTCAAATATGGCCTCAGGCATTTCCTACTTGTTTGCCTAGGCTTTACTGCTCTTCAGCCTTAGAACCAATGCTTAGTGTCAACCATGAGGCAGAAGGTAAGGGTTTAAAAAGAAAGAAGAAAAACAAGAAGCATTCACTAGTTCTTTAATCAAAGAGACAAATATTAATTTATTCAATATCTGAGTAGGAGGAAGCAGAAGAAAAAATTAACTTGTTCTGAGTGTGTAAGCAGAACATTACAGGCCAACCTGTGCTGACTTGTGGATGGAAAAACCTTCTTGTGACCCCAAACTCAGATCCAATAGGCTCTTACTGACTCCCTGGGACAGGAAAACTACATGAACTCCCTTTTGATATATGTTTCTTGTGACCCGTGCTTTTCATGAGTTCCACAGTTCCCATGAAGCAAAGTAATTCTTTTTGATAGTCATTTATTCCTGAAGAAGTGCAAGACATTGCAGAAAGAGGGAAAGGAGAGGGAAGAAGTGGAATGACTAGAGCACGGTCACTTCTCAGTTGGAGAGGACTCTCTAGGTCGCCTCACCCAACCTTGCATTGGAACCCTTCAGGAGAAATACTGTCAAGGTAGACCATCCTGTTGTATAGTTAGAAAGCTGATAGTAATGAATGACAAAATACAGATCATTTGTGAATAATCAGGCCACCACTGAAAACACACATACAGTTCATGTAAAAGTTATGTGGGGTCCCTGTCCACGGTTTACTGACAGATAAACAAAATGAGTTTTCGTCCTGTTGAGAAACCTGGCTCCCACCAGGGCTTTGCCTCAGAGTACAGGGCAGTATCCAGATCCATTTACCCAGGCTATACTAGCCCCTGGAGTTACTAGAAGGCTCCGTTGCACATTTTTAGGCATTCTAAAATAGCAATGATTTCATTAAGGTTTCCCATGGCTTGAAGGTAGCGTTTAATTCATAGAAATATTGTCTAGAGTGTTTCCTCTTTTGAAATTCAATTCTTCTGATTTAAAAAAAATTCACATGGTTTTTTTATTGTCTTGACTGGACATGACACCCAAAGATATGTTGCATCTGGGAAGGCAGAGGAGGTTTAGCCAGCAATTAAGATGATTCCTCTGCAGATTAACAGCAGGAAAGGTGATTAGGCACAGCAGAAATACCAACAGGAGGCATCAACATTAGAGATAAGATGGCTTCTCTGGCAGTCAGGATTTTAAGCTCCTGCAAATGTTCAACATTTGTTCAGTAAACACTTGTTAAATGCTCACTACATGCAGGTGCTGAGGGAGATACAAAGGTAATTGCAGCTCATGCAGGGGATAGAGCGCTAGCGCCTGCAGTTAGGAAAACCTGAGTTCAAGTCCTGCCTCAGACACTTACTAGATATGTGATTATGGGCAATTCATTTAACCTCTATTTGTCTCCTTATTTCATCTGTAAAAAATGAGATTAATAATAGCACCTAACTCCCAGAGTTGTTGTGAAGATCAAATGAGATCATTGTAAAGTGGTTATCTCAGTGCCTGGTGCATAGAAAATACTACTTAAATGTAGGTTATCATTAACTATTATTATCTGTCCCCTCAAGGCCCCCAAATCTAGAAATCATAATATATGTGCAGGTATAAGCATGACAGACAGACAGACAGACACAGGAAGAGAGAGAGAGAGAGACAGAGAGAGAGAGAGAGAGAGAGAGAGAGACAGAGAGAGAGAGAGAGAGAGAGAGAGAGAGAGACAGAGAGAGAGAGACAGAGACAGAGAGAGACAGAGAGAGAGACAGAGAGAGAGAGAGACAGAGAGACAGAGAGAGACAGAGACAGAGAGACAGAGACAGAGAGAGAGACGGAGAGAGAGAGAGGGAGAGAGAGAGAAAGAAAGAGAGAGAGAGAGAGAGAGAGAGAGAGAGAGAGAGAGAGAGAGAGAAAGAGAGAGAGAGAGAGAAAGAGAGAGATTTACAGAGAAAGATCCAGAGATCCAGAGGCAGAAACAAAGAAAAAGCACTGATTAAACATTTACTATGTTCCAGGTACTGTGATAAATAAAAGAAAACAAGACAGCTCTTGCCCTCAAGGAAGTCACACTCTAATGGGGGAATTATATTTGTGATTATACAGAGAGGGTTACACAAATAAATATAGACATTTATACAAGAGAGATAGGAATAAAGCTCTATGAGTTCACTGGAGGGACAGATGACTTAGATTGGAACAGCCTTTGGAATCACCATTTCTCAAGGACTTTAAAATAAATAACCACTTGTATATTTCAATGTACCCATGATCTCGTAATTGGGTTATTTCCTCCAATAAGATAGATCATTATGCATTCACACTTGCCAATCCTGAAAGAATCTTGTCTTTATCTTCCCATAAAGCAATAATAATAAAATAGTAATAATAATGATGAGAACAATACCAGTTAGCATTCTATAGTCTTAAAATTTGTAAAATTCTTTACATTTATTATTTCTCTTTTTTTTAGTTTTAAGAACATTTTTTAATTTTAATTTTTTAGATTTTTGGAAAATTTTATTTAATTAGTCAATTTAGAATATCTTTCCATGGTTACATGATTCCTGTTCTTTCCTTCCCCTCCTCCCACCCCCCTCACATAGCCAATGAGCAATTCCACTGGGTTTTACATCAAGACCTATTTCCATATTATTGATATTTGCACTGTGGTGATCATCTACATTTATTATTTCAATGGATTTTCCCAACAATCCTGTGAGGTCAATGTTGTTATTATCCCCATTTTATAGATTAGGAAACAAGTTAAGTGACTTTCCCATTGTTGTATGGTCAGTAAGTGTCCAAGACAGTATTTGAACCCAGGTTTTTCAGATTCCAAGTCTAACAAATCTCTTCATAGAATCACTTAGTTCTTTAGATGAGTTGATGGAGTCTCCCTCTAGCTCTCTTGCCATTAAGTGGATACCAATGGAAGACATATGTGATCTATCAGTTTTTGCTTGCTTTTGCTGTTATATTCTACTTGGTCACACTTTTCTTTGATCTTATCCTTTATTGCTGCTTTTCCAGAACAATTCCTAAAACTCTTGGCATAGGAATTATTTTAAAATTTTGTTTCTTAAAATTTTGTGGATATCTTTTGTTTTTGACAGCACAGACATTTCCTGATTCCCACCATGAGCCCCACAAATATTCCTTTTAACAAAGAACATTTTTGTAAGATAATTTGGAATTATGCAAGAAAGACAAATAAACTTTTCATAACCTTTGATGCAGTGATGACTTGATTAAGCCTATGCCCTGAGAGGCTCAAAAAGAGAAAGGCTTTATATATATATATATATATATATATAAAAATGTTCAAACAAGTATTTCTAATCAACATTTTGTTGTGGTAGCAGAATGTTAGAGAAACAATATAGGTCCCTACCAATTTCTGAATTATAGATGAGAATGTTACCATATATTATATATAACATAATTATTATACAATTGAATATTATATGTATGATATATACATATTAATGTGACAGAACATTATTGTATGGTGTAATACCTTTAATCCCTACCTTGGGCACATCCCAATCCCTAAAAGCAGCTCTGTGTTGTATGCAAAATGTTGGAAGAGAGATACAACTCCTATTGAGAGAAAGGAATAATTTTAGGTGGTGCCTGATACATTTCCAGAAAGATTATCCAGGGAAGTGATTCAAAGAGATGTGTGAATGGTAGACTGGAGCCTTTGAAGCCATGGGCACATAGGGGAGCCCTTGACCTCTAAGCCTTGTAACTCTGCATAGGGCAGAGTGTGGTCTTCTCCTGAGTGTGATCATTCTTTGTTCTGGTTTTAACTGAGTTCTTTTCTCAATCTCAGCTAAATAGCCCATGTACTCTTGTGTATTCTTTGGTATATTTTAATATGTAGAACTTCTCCGATTTCAACTTGCTATTTTACTTGGATGAATGTTTCTCTTAATATCTCAAATTTCTGATTTCTTATAGAGTAATAACATCCTACCACATTCATAGGCCATTCATAATATTCAACCATTACTCACTTTACGGGCACCTACTTTGCTTGGAGGACTGATTTAAATGAAGCTTCATTGGAAACTTGGGGATAACCTAGAAATTGATTAACTGTCAGCTGATTTTGATTGTGCCTTCTGGTACTGATGCTGTCACTAGCTAGATACACGACCATGAATAATTCACTTAACCACAGCTTCTTCACTTCCAAAGACTCTTTAAACTTTAGATCCCATGACCACTTGATCCTATGAAATGGCTTGGCATTAGTTTCAAGATGGACCTAGGCAACGCTCTGTCATCTCTACATGATTGTGTAGATTGTGGTTCAAATACTTATCCCTGGATAAGTTTAACAAAAAGATGAATTGATCAATTCATTCATTCTTTCATTAAGATAGTCAAATAACAAGATCTCTCTCTCTCTCTCTCTCCCTCCCTCCCTCCCTCCCTCTCTCTCTCTCTCTCTCTCTCTCTCTCTCTCTCTCTCTCTCTCTCTCTCTCTCTCTCTCTCTCTCTCTCTCTCTCTCTTTCTCTCTCTCTCTCTCACACACACACACACACAATTGTGTGTCAGTTTTCTTAATCAAAGACTTGGTCATTTTCCTTTCCTTTTCTTTGGTATGTTGATGGCTTGGTCTTCTTTATTAACAGCAATATAGGACCAATGAAAAAATAAGGATTTTAAATAGATGAGTATTTGAGGAAGAAATTTAGGTGACTGAATAGACCCAGTTTTGCAAGGGTGACTCAGTTTGGTCTCTTCTTCCTACTCAATTCTGGGACTGACTAAATGAACATTACATTTGCTAAGCAAGTGCATGTCATGGCCTAACCAATATGAATTTTTGTTTTTCCTGTGTTTTACACACAGTAGAATGGGGATAAGGACTAGACCTATGATGTCACCAATTTAGGGAAATACCAAATAAGGAAAATCATCACAACTTAAAGCCTTAAAATTTGCTTAGACCTCTGAAAAAGTAAATGACTTTACCAGGGGTCACGTAGCCAGTGCATGTTAGAGGAGGTACTTGAATAAAAGTATTCTTGAATCTTCCAGCCCCTGTCCACTATTCTACATGGAATTTCTGCACTTAGGAGACATGTAGCGAACGTATACAGAAAACATGAATGAAAACAAGATGGTTAGAGCAATTTCTGAGATAAATCAAGGGATTGAATACTACAATGGACTGGAAAAAATGAATAGTTTGATTTGGGAGGAAAGATGAACACATATCGTCATGCCTCAGAGATACTGAGGGTTTGGTTTCAGACCACCTCAATAAAGCCAATATGGCGACAAAGCAAATCAATGAATTTTGTTTTTTTCCAGTGTATGTAAAAGTTACATTTACGCTATAGTGTGCTTTATTAAGTATGCAATATATTTTGTCTTAAAAAAGACAATGCTTACTTAAAAATACTTAATTACTGGAAAAGTTGAACCATTATGTAAGCTTTCAGCAAGTCGTGATCTTTTTGCTGGTGGAGAGTCTGGCCTCAGTGTCCATGGATACTGACAGAGTAGGGTCTGCCTCTATCTTCTGTCTGCTGTCTTCTGCTGAAGGTTGGGGTTGGCTGTGGAACTTTCTTAAAATAAGACAAAGCAAAGTTTTCTGGCACTTCCTTTCACAAACAATTTCTCTGTAGCATGTGATGCTGTTTGATAGCATTTTACCCAGAGCAGAACTTCTTTCAAATTGGAGTCAGTCCTTTCAAATCCTGCCACTGCTTTATTCACTAAGTTTATACAATATTCTTACGTATTGTTGTTGTCTGTCTTCACTTTCAAAGAGGACCAGTGATATCATGGGGTGATGTCTTGACTTACATGTGAATAATGTTGGATCTCAGGAAATAGAGAGGCCTAAGAAAATGGAGAAAGATGGGGGAACAGCCAGGCAGCTTATCCCACATTTATCAAGTCTTCTGTCTTCAATAGGTGTGGCTCCTGGTGCCCCAAACAATTACAACATTACACAGAGGATAATGGATCCCAGATCACCAGAACATGCCACAATAATGAAAAAGTTTGAAATATTCACAAAATTACCAAGATGTGACATAGATACAATGGGAGCACATGCTGTTGGAAAAATGGTGCTGATAGATTTACTAACCTTAATTTTGTAAAAAAAGTAGTATTTGCAAAGCACTGTAAAGCAAAGTGAAATAAAATGAGGCATGCCTGTACACATGACCTATGGTTATCAACATATATGATTTATATTTATATAGTTTCAGATTGCAGATTGCCTTGGAAAGATGTTTTCATTACAGAATAAATTGAGAGTTTCTGTCTTATCTACAGTATTAATTCTGATTTCAGGCTGTCATTCATGATGTGCAATATTATTATTTTTGCTTTTTGTGTACATATGCATAATGATCAGATGTCATTAAATCAATTAATAAAATAAAATTAAGTTAAATAAAAGTAAGCCAATATTTGTTGAAAGCTTAATTGTGATAGTTCATGCTTTAAAACAAAGAAAGAAAGAAAGAAAGAAAGAAAGAGAGAAAGAAAGAAACAAACAAACCCTTACCTTCTGTCTTAGAATCAATACCATATCTTGGTTCCAAGGCAGAAAAGCTACTAGTAAGGGCTGGGCATAGTGACTTGTCTAGGGTCACACAGCTAGGAAATGTGTGAATCTAGATTTGAACCCAAGACTTTCTTATCTCTAGATCTGGCTCTTTATCCACTGAGCCATCTAGCTGCCCTTGTAATAGTTTCCTCTTACAGAATACTTTCCTTATAAGATCCCTGTAAGATAAATAATCATGTTATTATCCCCATTTTACAGATTAAGAAATTGACACTTAAAGGGGTGGAGTCACTTGCCTATGATCAAATGTCCAATTATTTTTTCAGTTGATTTTCTCTAAAACAGGTCTTCTGAACCATTAGAATCTGATTGTAGAACAAAGTATTCTACCTTCTAGTACATCTTTTTCATGAGATCTCTATTGTGTCTTCTCTCATGACATGAGCATTTTGGAAATATGGTTTACACGAAAGAAAGAGCATAACCTATATCAGACTATTCACCTCCTTGGTGTGAGGTGGGAGAAAATCTGAATTTTGAAATGTCAAAAAGCAATCCTCAGATGTTTTACATGTGACTGAAAAATCAAAAAATAAACTTGCCTAAAGCTGGTCTTCTGATGGGCACTCCATTGGTTTTTTTGTTACATTTTATTACATTTGTTACATTTTGTTACAGTTATATCACACAGCCTCTCACTCAGTGTGTTGTTGCCTCCCCCAATGAGAGCAAAGAGTCCTTTGTCACTGGATAAACAAGGAATCTCTTTTCCAAGACATGACGACATAGCTGGGGAGCCTGGTTGCAGGGCCATAGATTTGGGGTTAGAAGGGCCTTCTCAGAGCATATTGTACATCTCACCCATTTTATAGATGAGGAGACTGAAGCCAAGAGAAAGTATTTTTCCTAAAGCCATAAGGCTGCTAAGTAGCACAACTGAGAGCTGAAACCCTGGGTTCAAGGGGCCCTGACCCCTCACTCCCTTAGAACCTTAGAATAGTCCTACTACAAGGCAGCATGTGTTGAGGATGATATAAGTGGTATAGACAACAAGGGCTTCAGGAGTACAGGGAGAGGGGCAGCTGGGTGGCTCAGTGGATTGAGAGCCAGGCCCAGAGACAGGAAGTCTTGGGTTCAAATCTCACCTTAGACCACTACCTGTGTGACTGGGTAAGTCACTTAGCTCCAGTTGCCTAGTTCTTACTCCTCTTCTGCCTTGGAACCTATAATTGGTATCCAGACTAAGACAAGGGAAGAGTTTTTTTAAAAAGAATACAGGGAGGAAAGGCATTGTTATAGATTGGTACTCTGGGAAAAGCTTCAGGCAGGATGTGAGATTTAAGTTAATCTTAGAAGAGAGGACTGAATTTAAATAAGAGAAAGGATGCAGATAGAGATCAAGATATACCAGTTGCATAATCTGACTAATTTGCAAAAAAAAAAAGAGCTTGCCAATCAGAAATTTGGCAAGAGGAACAAACCTAAATGCAGAAAAAATTTTTTTTCTAGAATTAAAAAATAACGAAGCTAATTTTTTAAATGAAAAAGTAAAAAATGGTAATTTAAAGTTTGGTTAATAAATTTATCATTTTTTAACTTAATGAAAGTTTTTAAAATTCTCACTTAGCTCACAATCTGTTAACATATTCTGATAGAAACCTAAAAAAAAAAATTAACGCTGTGTTGTTCTAGACCCATTGATTTTATCCACGTGATGAATTTTTGGTATAAAATTTTCTCTAGTCAGGCAGACAGGCCATTCATCATTGAAGAGAGTAAAAAACTAACCCTAAATCTTGACTTCAGCAGTCTATTTACTATATCATATTCCTTCAACTCATTTTATACTTTAAGAAAATTGTTTCTAAATTTTTTTTCATTATTTGAAGGCTGCTTTTCTTTGTACATGGGTGCGTCCCACCCACCTACATTTAAGTTTAGTGGTTTGCATTAATAATGATGGAAAAAATATTATCAGCATCAGTGCTTTATGTGCATTTTCCCACTTGATACAACAATCCTGGAAGAAAATGTTTTATCTACATTATCAGTGTTATGTGAACATATTTCTGATGGATTTTAGGCTAACCTACACATATGAAAGAGGCACAAAAAAGCCTTTTTTTTTAAATTAGCTCTCCTTTCTTCCTTACTAACAGCGTGGTTGTGCGGTTCTTTTTCAATTGTGTCTAATTCTTCATGACTGTCTGGGGTTTTCTTGGCAAAGAGATTGGAGTGGTTTGTTATTTCCTACTCCAGCTCATTGACAGATGAGGAAACTGATGCAAAGGGAGTTAAGTGACTTGCCTGGGGGCCACCCAGATAGCAAGTGTCCCAGTCAGATTTGACCCACCTTTGCCACTTTGCCACCTAGCTGCACCACTAAAAAGAGTGCACTTGAATACAACACTTCAAGATTTGCAAATACTTTCTATGTATTTTCTCAATTGAAACAACAATCCTGGAAGAAGATATTAATAAGCTCATTTGATAGACAAGTAAACTGAGGTTCAGATAGATTAAATTACTCATGCCAGATTATACAACTAGCAATGTCTGAGGCAGGATACAAGCCCTGGTCTTTCAGACTACTGGCACAATACTCTAACCATTAGACAATGTTATCTCCTTTTTTATATATAGAACAATATTTTTGGTTTTTATAGCTCAAAGAATTTAGAACAAGTAAATTGCTGACCTGAGAGAAACTGGATGCTTCTGTATTATAAGGAGGTACCTAACGCCAGAATCAGATACTATAAATATTCTAAATTCAGGGCAGTTGGGTGGTGCAGTAGATAGAGTGCTGGATCTGAAGTGAGGAAGACTTCTCTTCCTGAGTTCAAATGTGGCCTCAGACACTTCCTAGCTGTGTGATCACAGAGGAGCACTAAACCCTGTTTACCTCAGTTTCCTCATCTGTCAATTGAGCTGGAGAAAAGGCAAACCCCTCTGGTATCTTGGCCAAGAAAACCTCCAAATGGGATCACAAATAGCAGGACACAAATGAAAAAAATGAACAACAAAAACATAAATTCAGGGGAAAATACAGTCCATGCTGTGGTAATAATAATTTACATTTTCATCATATTTTAAGGAGGTGAAAAATCCCTTTTTCTCCCAACGCCCCTAGGAGATCTAAACCTGTCTTCTCCGCTATGATTCCTGGGTTCTGTGTTGCACAAGAGCACACCATGGACCCTGGCTTTAAGCTGTCACCAATCTTGTGTTAAAATCATGATCCCATTAGCCGTGCAACTATTAATCTTCTTATAGACTTTTAGACAGCAAACCACAGACAGTGACATAAGAGCCAGTTGGGAGTGATGAAATTTTAAAAGGGTTCAGCTGAGAAACCTGTTGTGTGGAACCAGCACAACAAAGGTTTACCTTTTGTAAATGACACATGAGTACATCACAGACACACACACACACACACACACACACACACACACACACATGCTGTGGACTTCTGTAAATATCATAAGGAGAATTCTAGGATTGACCGAGTTACAAACAGGACAATTGGGATGAAAATAATTGAGAAGTCTAGTTTAAAGCTTATTGAAAAATTGAATGTGTGAATTGAGAATCAGTGTCAGTTTGTGATCACTGATTTTTGTCTATAGTATATAAAGGTGAATAGGGGAAGGAGGCTTGCTAGGAAGGCTAGTATAATTACGTTTTTGTAATATAGAGGAAATATTGTGTTTTATGTGGGAATAGAAGATTTTAAAGTAAGGTTGAAATTAGTAATCGAATTGATAAAAGGGTTATTGATATATTTAATTATAATATAACTAATTACTTTTATTTGGAGTTGCACCAAAGTTTTTGATTCCTAAGACCAATGGATAACTACTATCCTTTAAAAGTAAGAAAGCCATATTGTTAGATATGGAGCCAAGGATGAGAAGTTCTTGAATCTTTCTCAGCATATAAGAAGATTTAAACTTCTAAGTTTAGATTCACAAT
Source organism: Monodelphis domestica (assembly GCF_027887165.1). Classification (NCBI taxonomy): domain Eukaryota; kingdom Metazoa; phylum Chordata; class Mammalia; order Didelphimorphia; family Didelphidae; genus Monodelphis; species Monodelphis domestica. The sequence goes on along the minus strand of NC_077233.1, from coordinate 167,461,850 downwards.
CTAATGTTTGTGTTAAACTATATTTGCAGAATGTAATAGCTAAGATATATTTTGGATTCAATGATATTATGATTAATGGTAAAATATGGTAACATGCGGAGGAACTGAAAGGGTGACAGAGGGTGGGAGAATTCTGAAATACTCCTCTTTCTCTTGCCTCCTCTGACTAAGGCCAACAAGGGCCTCACAGAAATTCTGTCCAGTACCCAGCATGCTCAGCATTTCCCATACTTATCAGCGCCAGCCATGGTGCCGTCACCTGTGACACTCCTGAAAGAACCCAGGCCAAAGGCTTAGCATTGGAGAGTCTCTTTGCACTCTTGTTTGCTTGTAAAAACAATTATGTTGAGCTACTAGGGTGAGCCTGGGGTCAGGGGACCCTTAAAGGAAAAGGAGGGCTCTTACATATATAGATATTCCTTTTCTTTCCTCATTAATGTAAGAGTGGCGTGTACTTAGCATGGTATTTATTAAATACTAGGTCAATGCTAGTTGATCAATTGGGCATTAAACCAGGAGCAAACTATGGTACCAATATGACAACAAGGGCTACTACATGGTACAGTGGAGAGTCAGAAATCAGGACAACCTGAGTCCAAATCCACCCCCAACATTTACAAGCTTGTTTATTCATCTGGAGGTGGAAATGGCAAACCAGTCCAGTATCTTTTCCAAGAAGAGTCAGACACGACTGAAATGACTGAACAAGAGCAAATGGACACTAAAGGATTTAGAACTATAAAGGATCATAAAAGCTATTGGATCCAACCTTTTCATTTTATTGATGAGGAAACGGAGGCCCAGGAAAATGAGATATCGTGCCTAGGTCATATCCGTAGCAGGTGTCTGAGATGAGATGGCCCAGGAGGGATGGAAGGGGAAGGGAGGTGATAATAAGTGCTCTGAGTTACAGGAGAAATGAATCCCAGTAGGCTAGCCAAGGCTCCATGGAAGAGATCAGTATGGAGATTGAGTAGATTTTGGGCAGACAGAAAGAAAGTGGAAAGCAATTTCTTGTTGGGTGAGGAATGATGTGAACAGGGACAAAGATGCAGAACAGTGAATAGGGCTGTCAGTGTTCAAGTTGCCATCTACTTGTGGCAAGGTGAGATGAATAATCTCCACTAGTAATAAGTCTGGGTTTGAAAGAAGAAGGGATCCTGGGAGACTGTCAGAGAGCTGCTTTACGGCCTTCAGGTCAGTGCCATAAAACTTGTATAACTTAGATAAAAGAGCTAGTGGAGACTGCCTGGATACTTGGCCGTTCTACTTCCTGGGAGAGGAATGAGGGATGGTCAGGCATGGAATCTGGGATTTGTAGAGGCCATGAGTAAGAGCTAAAGATCAGACAATGACAAAGCCTCTGATCCAGGTCATTGGGATTCTAGTAAAGCTGAATATTTATAATGTGATAAAGTCCAATCTAGTCAAATTTCTGGTAAAATCAGAACTCTGAAAGGGCTTTTTATTCTTAGATGTTCCTGTGTGTTTGTGTGCTTGTTGTGTGCATGTGTGTGTGTGTGTGTGATCTAGATTTCACATTTTCCTTGTGAAAAAACAAACAAACCACATTTTATCAGGAAGCCTTCCTCCTCCTAAAATCAGACAAACAATCTGGTGCAGCCATTCTATGGATTGGAACACTGACTATCTTTGGCAGTGAAAGTCAAATACTCGTTATGGTCTTTGAGGTAATAAAGAAAGTCTTGGACTATGGAATTTTTTTGCAAATCATAAATGCCTTTGTGTAGAGTAGCTTATTGGATGTGTACTGGAGATTATTAGAATCTGATAAGCTCCTCAGTTGCCTATGAACAGACTGTGCATGCTGAGAGGAACAATCTCATTATCCAAACTGCTGGTATCCAAGATACTGTCGACCAAGATTAATGTGTTTGTGTTATGAGATCCCTTCTGAGTGAGAGACAGTGGTCCTAAATAAATTGCCCAGGACTGCTATAACAAACAATGAAAATAAATCAGAATACTTGTGTCAATCCTAGGCTTAGAGCAGTTTCCAACAGAGAGGGAGAAAGAAGAGTGGGAGCGAGCAGAGAGGGAGAGGAGAAAGAGAGACAGAGATAAAGACAGAGACAGCCCGGGAAAGACAAATTAAGAAAGAAATACATAGAAAAAGGCAGAGACAGAGACCTAAAGAGAATAGGGTCTTTTCTGTTTGTTTACATTTTTTATGTTTCATAGAATTATAGAATCACAGTGCTAGAGAATTGGAAGGGACCTCAGAGACACACAGAAAAGGAATCAAAACTATCCTATATAACTGGTTATTTAACTCCTACTAGACATCTTCCAAGGAGATAGAACTCATTATCTCTCAAGGTAGACCATTGCATGTTTGCACAGCTCTACTTGTCAAGTTTCCCATTTTGATTAAATCTAAGTTTGCTTAGTAGCACCTTCCACCCATTGTTCCTAGTGGTACCCTCTGGACTCAACCAAAACATAAGTCTTCTATATGCCAGTCCTACAAATAATAGAAGAAAACTCTCATGTCCTCCCACCTCACCCCAGGTAAACATTCCCAACTTGTTCAACTGCTCCTCATATGTCATAGAAGGAAGATATAATGGTTGCCTTTCCTCTGGACATTCTCCAGCACAACAATGTTCTTCTTAAATGGTGGCACCAAGAACTGAACCCAATATTCTAGTTGAGGTCTGACAAGAGCAAATTACACTAGGACTATCCCCGCCATGTTACTGGAAGCTCTTATATCATCATTCCTCATCAATATCATAGTAGAGAGTACCATTCAGGGGAAGCTACACTCATCTTAAAGTAGCCCAAGATTACATTCACCAGTTTAGTTCTCACATAAATTCATAAATCATTAGGCCAAGAAGGACCTTGGTAGATAGATGATCTATATGTAGCAAAGAATATTAAGAATAACTTACATTTATGTTGCTTTTTCCACAATGACCCTATGGGAAAGATGGTATGACCATTATTAATATATTTCCATTTTACATATAAGGAATCTAAGGATTGGAAGGATGAAATAATTTGACCACAATCATATAGATATCAAATGTCCAAGGAAAGATTTGAACCTGTGCCTTCTTGACTCCAAGTTCAGATCTTTTCTCACTATCACACATTTCTTCTAATCACATGCCTTCATGCAGTTTGCTTTCCCCAGGATCCCAGATTTCAGAGCTCACAGGAGCCATTTTGAAGATTAGGTAACTACTGACTCATAGAGGGAATGTAATTTACTCAGTCATGCAATCAGTAAGAAATAGCCAGAAATTAAAATCAAATTTTCTGACTCCTAAGATCAATGGAGTTATGTTCCTTCAGTCCATCATCTTGCTTTTTTATCTTGTCATGACTTTTCCCCTAAAATCAGCCTTTTCCCTGCCCTGATCATGAAAGGTTCATTTCACACTGAGGCTTTTCCCACTAAAATAACCTTTTGCATTAACAAAAACTAAAAGCCCCAAACTATTCATTCTGTAGAATGTAATTTCCCTGAGAACAAGAATTACTTATTTTCCTTTTATCTCCAACCAAGATCAGAAGGTAGTAGATGTTTAAATGTTTTTATTTGGTTGACATGTGATACAGATTTTCAAACCCTATAGCAACACAGGCATCATAAGCAACCGCATTAGCACCACTGATGAGTGGACAAAATTTTGCCTTCCTTCCCAGGCTCTCACCCTCTTCTCCTCTTCCAATTGTGTCTTTTCTTCACTCTTGATCATTTCACTAATAGTCCAATCAGGGCTGCCACTTAGGTCATGACTGAAACAATTGAATAACAACACCAGCAACTTTGACTTGATACTTAGCTAGATCCCTTTTGCCTGTCTATCTTCTGACCTCTGACCTATCTCCTATTGTATTCTCCAGAATTTGCCATCTTCTCTGCCACTCCACCCTCTGGACCACTGGACTTCAGGGGACCCAATATTGGAAAATTCTTGTTTCTGGTCCTCCTCTTTGGAGTCTTTACTGTCCTGATTGTCTACCTGCTCCAGCTATGCTTCACATTTGTCCCTGGTTATTTTCTTGTCAAGTTGTCCAACCAGGTCATGTTATGAATGAGGAAACTGAAGCCCTAGGAGGTTAAGTGGTTTGACTAATTTCTTACTTAGGTATCAGAGGCATCCATCAGATTGTGGGCCAGAGCCACGAACTCTAAAACTTCCATTTTAAGGATGGGGCTTGGGACATCTTACTTCTCACCTGACCGTATTATACTGTGATTTTGCTAACTTCTTCATCATGCCCCCAAATCTGCTAACTTCTTGTTTCTTCTTCCCTGCTTTTCAACTTTCTTTTGTGTACTGTCTTCCCTCTTGAGATAGTAAGCTCCTTGAGTGTAGGAACCATCTTTTTTCATATTTATGACTCTAGGACTTAGCACAATGACTGGAAATAGTAAGTGCTTAATAAATGCTGGTTTACTATTTCATTATTTTTATATGATGTATTTACTATTTATTCTCTATAATATGACCATTACATATTTGCTACTTATATATTTATTAATATAATAGTTACTATATTTACTACATTCAAACTAATGATGAATTTGGCTTTTTTGAATTAAAAAAAAAGATAAAACACATTACAGAAAGGACCAAAGGTTAGGAAACACTGGAATAGAAGATTATGAAATCTCTTTAATTAGACATCCTTCAGACTATAAGAGAAATTAAAATGGCAAGAACCATAAGAACTCTGTATCCATCCAAACTGACTACCCTATCATAAGAAGGGATGGACCTAATACAGAGGGTCTGGAGGTAGGATCTAAATGACTTCTGAGGTTCTTCTCAGCCCTGAGATACTATAATTCTAATGTAAGGAAGCACAAACTTACATAAATATGACACTAACTCTTCTAGGCTCAATTGCCAAGTAGATAGAGATATGGATATTCTCAAGTCCATGACCTATCTAACCTAATGGATTAGATGCCATTTTCTGGGAAGAGGGATCATAGTCTTAGAGAAGGAAGAGAAACTAGAGGTTATCTAGTCTAATCCCATCATTTTATAAATCAAGAACCTGGGTCTTGGAGAGGTTAAATGCACTTGGTTACACAGCCTGTTATCAGCCATGGAATTTGAACCCAGATCATCTTGACTTTGTCCAGAATACCAACCACCACAGCATGATGCTACTAGGGTTAGGCTCCATGATTTTTGGCCTCCTACGTTGCTAGAGTCTTTAGCAGATATATCAGATACCACAGAAGAGACCACCATCTTTACTTAATGAAATATAGAAGAAGAGGTAGAATGATGGTGTAGATGTAGGGCCAGGAAGATCTGACTTCAAGTTCTGGCACTGACATTTGCTAGTTGGTATCAGTTAGTCAGTAAATAAACATTTGTTAAATATTTACCTTGATTCAGCCAAGTGCTAAGGGTACAAAGAAATGGCAAAAGAATAGTCCCTGCCCTTGAGGAACTCAAAATCTAATGGGGGAAAACAAGAAGATCATAATCAAATGGAGGAAAAGAAGGAGTTCATAATCCAATGGGGGAAAAGAAGGAGTTCATAACCCAATGGGGGAAGAAGAGGAACTCATAATCCAATGGGGAAAGAGCAGGAGCTCATAATCCAAAGAGGTGAGACAATATGGAAACAACTATTTTTAAACAAGTAATACATAGGAAAAATAGGAAGTAATTAAAAAGGGAAGGGATGAGAATTAAGAGGAATTGGGAAAAGGCTTCTTGAAAAAGGAAGGATTTTAGTTGGACCAAGTGAAGATGATAGTGAAGAACACTTCAGGCTTAGGAGCCAGCCAGAGAAAATGTCTGAAGCTGAGTAAAGGAAAATTTTGTTTGGGCATTTGCAAGGAAGGCATTGTCACTGGATTGAAGACAATGTTGGGGGGGTGGGTATAAGTTATAAGAAAACTGGTAAATATTTGTGTGAGTGTGTGTGAGGAGGAATTTAACTACTCAGCTCCCTAGGCAGTTCTCTAAGACTTAAGTAAGCTATATACCAGCTGTTAATCTGTATTGGTAGAAGGAGTTTCCATGCTAGGAGTTTCCCACATGGATTAGCTTATTAAACAGAGGAGATGCTTGGGCTGACTAGTTTTACCTTTGATGTTGGGGTGATTGTGGCCTCCTCATTGGCTTCCTTCTTTCTCATTTGGGGATAGAGCTGCAGAGTCTGATAGATGCTTTCCTTTATAATTCCAGGCCCCAAGTATGTATTTGGTAGATGTGGGTACATGGAGGGAAGTAAATGTATATGCACATAATATGCTCTAATGCTGCTGTGATTTGTTTGAGAGACAAGAAAGCCCACAGCTATGGTTAAATTTGCAATCATCTGCAAAGCCAAATAAAATGATATGAATGGGCTGCCTGCCTACCTCCTCCGGGCCGTGCAAGGATTAGAGACTAAATTTTGGCAAAGCCTTTGGAGGTCATGGGATAAAACTGCCTTTAGATTACGGCCAATTATGCTCAGTGATTTGGTACTTATTATGAGACAAACCATAAAGAAGACAGGCCCTGCCTTTGGGATTTCTAATCGGAGACACATTTGGCTAATGTACCCTCAGTACTGTCACTTTAACTCTTAAAGGTCCTGGGGAAATGGGGCAGTGGAAGTGGGGGTTGGAGACTGAGCAGAACCCAGGGGACAATCAGAACCCTGGCGGGCTTCCAATTAATTCTCTGAAATGTCCCTGCCCACTGGGAAAGTGCTCCAGGAATCAGAAAACTCCTCCCAGTGGGGGCTGAAGAATACAAGGAGAAGTCCAAACAGGTTGCGAGGTGGCTGCCATCTTTGCCTTAGGCTTAGGTAGGAAGTTTTTCTCCCAGTGGCCTCCCCAAGCTGCAAAGGAAAATAAAGAAGTCACCGGAAGTACCCAAAAGACTTCCCCAAGATGGAAAAGAACAGAAAGTACACAAAAGGGCATTTTATGTAGGAAAAACTTTCTTCCCTTTGCTGGCTGTGAGTGGCTCCGATTGAAACTCTCTGTAGTGAAAGCATGCTGTTGTTTGTTTGTTTGTTTGAATTTTGCAGTAACCACATTCCTCTGGCTTGGGAGAGGAGGGGGTGGGGAGGAGAATATCACTGTGGTCTGCATTTCTGATCAATCATTCCATTTGTTGCATGACACCAGGCACGGGCGATATTGCATTATAAGACTTATCGAGCTCAGATCTTCCAGAACCCATTTATTATTCCAAAAGTATGTGCCTTGATTAATAATAGATGCTTAGCCACATCGTTAAGTGGGATGATTGGCACCTTCTATTGGTTGTCTTGAAGACTAATTTAGTGAGGCTGGCTGACAGGAGAGCAAAGTTTTTATTGTTTTCTTGGCTAACTACATGCCTGCCTGTTTGCAAATGAAGAAAAATTCTCTCCTTTTAAGGTTTAGGCACATTGAGTGCCTAGGAAAACAAATGATTTGCTTTGAAAGTTGCTTAAATTAAATATGTTTGGCTAATGAATCCTGTTAGAGATCTCTGCCCTGAATGCTTTCCCTCTTGCTTTTCTAAGGATATTTAACTCTTTGGGTGACTAGTCCTACTCTGAAGCTTCAGTCAAATCAACAAGAATTTATTAAGCACAGTCTAGGGCGCGATGGAGCCAAAGCCATAATGCTATGGATCCAAAGATAAGCCAGCCTCTGCAATAACATTCTGCTGGGAGTTTGCTTTCTCCTCCATAGAATGTGGAGGTGACCCTGGATTTTCAGGGGCACACAGGGAGGAGGATTTCTACCAGCTCATACCCAGCTGGTGCGGCTGGGTGGCATAGTGCATAGAGTGCTGAGTCTTAAGTAAGGAAGATTCATCTTTCTGAGTTCAAATCTGGTCTCAGACACTTACTGGCTGTGGGACCTTGGGCAAGTCACTTAACTCTGATTACCTCAGTTTCCTTATCTGCAAAATGAACTGGAGAAGGAAATGACAAAACCATTCCAGTGCCTTTGCCAAGAAAACCTCACATGGGATCACAATGAGTTGGACAGGACTCTGAACACCAACAGTACACCAAGCAAGAAAAGCCTATGAATATGGGCTCAGAGATAGGACACGTGGGTGCTTGTTATCTAGGGACCAGTCTAGCCAAGTCCAGAAATGCCCAATACCAGAAAGTTGACCACCAGGAAAGGAGTTGTTTTAGCAATAATGACTGTCAAAGACTAGATACCAAGGCACACTGGAGTTGTGATTTATGATGGTAGAAGTATTGCCCACATCAATCACTCTGATGGTAAGTAATAATAATAATAGCTTCTACTTAGGTAAGTTCTATAAAGTCTATCTCCCAGATCCTTTACTCATAGTGGGAAGAAGGCAGGCAAGTCTTATCGCCACTCAGAGAGATCTAAAAGATTAGCACAGAGCAGGGATGTACTGGAGCCACCCAGAAGAGAGTTTCTTGTTAAATTTTCAGCGTGAACATTTATACCTGGGAAATTGGCAATTGCTACAAATCAGGAGTTGATCTATTGTTTTGTTGATTGTCCAGACTTCAGAAAGTGCTGGAGAAAATGATAATAATGAAGATTAAATTTAAAAGTGAAATCTTGCCTAATATTTTTAAATACCCCATGATTAAGCATTTTCTAGGATACTTTAGGCACAGAATCACACAGTCAGTAATTATCAGAGCCAGGATCGAAACTCAGATCTACTATTTCTAATTCTGGCCTTTTACTACAAAGCTACCTGTAATGGGAGTTCTTAACCTGGAGTCCACAATTTTATTTCTTAAACTTTTTTGATAACTCAATATAATTGGTTTCCTTCATAATTCTATAATTTTATTTTATTCGTTTAAAAACAGTATTCTGAGTGGGGGGCTCTTAGAATTTACCAGACTGCCTTAAAGTGGTCAATGGCATAGAAAAAGGTTTTGTTGTTTAGTCATTTTCAGTCATGTTTGACTCTTCAAAACCTTGAGTGGGGTTTTCTTGTCAGAAATACTGGAGTGGTTTGGCACTTCCTTTTTCCAGCTCATTTTACAGATGAGGAAACTGAGTCAAGCTGGATTAAGTGACTTGTCCAGGGTCACATAACTAGTAAGTGTCTGATGCCATATTTGAACTCAGGAAGATGAGTATTCCTGATTACAGACCCGACACTCTATCCATGGTGCCATCTGGCTGTCTCAGAAAAAGGTTAAAACTTTAGAAACAGAATCAAACAGATAGCAAGTGACTCATCCAGGATCACACAGCTAGTTAAGTGTTTTGAGTGTCAAATTTGAACTTGGGTCTTACTAACTCCATTACATTAGCTAGCTCTGAGAGTAGATGAATGTTCCAAGAGCTACATTCAGGAGGGACGGAGTCATGGGGATTGGACAGCTGAATTGGTTTAAATCCTGTTTTAGACACTTTATAGCTATGGGATCCTGGGCAAGTCATATGACTTCTCTGAAGTTTAGAGTCTATTCTGTAGAAGAGTATCCTCATGGATAATAAGAAAATATAAAATTTAGGTAGTGCTTTAGGTTCTTTTACATATATATTGTCTCAAAATGCGGGCTATTATCATTTGCAATTATTTATTGCAATTACTATTATTATCTGTTAAATCCTTACCTTGTGTTAGAATCCATACTAAGTGTTGATTCTGAGGCAGAAGAGCAGTAAGGGCTAGGCAATTGTGGTGACTTGCCCAATTAAGTGACTTGCCCAAGATCACATAGCTAGGAAGTGTCTGAGGCCAGATTTGAACCCCAAATCTGCCTGACACTCAGCCTAGAATTCTGTCTACTATGCCACTTGGCTGAAAAGTTGCAGAAACAAGAGTAATGTGTGAAAAATTTGGAAATATAGGCTAGAGGTAGATTGTAAATGACTTTAAAAGAAGGAATCTGTATTTAATTTGTTTTTAATTTTTTAACATTTAAAAATTTTAAATTAAAATAAAAAACAAAAAAAACCCCTTACTTTCCATCTTAGAATCAGTACTGGGTACTGGTTCCAAGGCAGAAGAGTGGTAAGGGCTAGGCAATGGGGGTTAAATGATCTGCCCAGGGTCACACAGCTAGGAAGCATCCGAGGCCAGATTTGAACCTGGGACCTCCTGTCTCTAGACCAGGCTTTCAGATACAGGGATGCCCCCTGTATTTAATTCTTGAGGTGATTGGGAGCCACTGAAGTTAGATGGGGAGGAGGACTAATATGATTAAGTATGTGCTTTATGAATATTATTTTGGTAAATGTATGGAGAGCTTCAGTCCAATTTTTATATCTTCTTATTACTTGCTGTCTGCTACCTTTGCATCTTTGAACAGTGTCCTTGATACCTAGAATGAACTGATTCCTCACTGCCATCTCTTCGAATCCCTTGTCTTTTTTCACCTAAGTGACGTAAGTTCAGCTCAGACACTATCTCCTCCTTAAGGCATTTTGCCATTCCTACCCCTCTCCCAGTGCCTCCCAGTGCCTGTTCGCATTTATTTTGTATCTATTAAAATGTGTATAATCATTTGATTGCTGATAGAATGTTGATAGACTGTTGACTCCTTATATGGGAGTTGATAGGGCAGGGACTGTTCCTTTCTATTATGTTTGCAGCCCTTAGAACAGTGCTTGGCACATAAATGGAGCTTAACAAACACTTGGTGTCTTTTTTTTTAATGGTTTTAAGGAACAAAGTGAGATTTCCAGGTGATCTCAGTAGCTTCCTGGTCTTTTTGATATTTCACCAATCCTTTCTGGAGAGAGATGATTTAAAAAATGACTTCTCTTGTATGTCAGTTTTTGAGAGATCTGCCTTTTCATCAATAAACATTTTTGCTGATCCATCTATGGCTTTCAAAAGTGGTCTTTTGCTGTGGCTTCAAACTTCAACCTAGAATCAATTTGGTGATAGCCTAAGCCTTTTCTTAATGGCACGAGATATGCAATCCACATTCAGAGGAAGAACTGTGGGAGTAGAAACACAGAAGAAAAACAACTGCTTGATCACATGATTTGATGGGGATATGACTGGGGATGTAGACTCTAAATGATAACCCTAATGCAAATATCAATAATATGGAAATAGGTCTTGATCAGTGACACATGTAAAATCCAGTGGAATTGTGCATTGGATATGGGAGGGGAGGGAGAAAACATGAATCATATAACTATGGAAAATATTCTAAATTACTTAATTAAATAAAAATGTTCAATTAAAAAAAAGGATTATAAGAGCACCTATATCCCAAATGAGATATTCATCAAGCTCTTTATTAACCTTAGAAACATTGGCTATTAAAATTAAGTAAAAATAATAAATGGCAAGAGATGCCAAAGCCTATGCAATGCTTGTATAGCCTTCCAACTGTTAAGATAAATTAAAGACATGTACAAAATGCTGTTAGTTTAGTGTGAGAATCACAAGGGCTGATAGGGTCTATTTTGTGAATACAGACTCCATCTTGTGCTGCTATATATACACCCTTCCATTTTGTTGTTTTTCCATTATTCAAAGAATGGAAAACTCGATTATATAAATCATCTATTGTTTCATATATACAGGTGGATAGAATTAATCAACATCTTTTCATTTTATGAATAGAGGGCTCAGAAACCTACTCATCTGCACTGAAACCTATTCTTTCTCCCTCCCAACGTAGAAGTCCCTCTAAACTTTCCTTCAATTAGAAATTAGATTACCTAATTTTGTATCCTGAGCCATATCCTGGTTAATTGTTTTTTGTTATAATTAATTGAACTTTTGGACATATTTGATTGTTTTTAGGGTGCTGGAATTTGCTTTATTCTATATTTGGATTCTTTGGACTGACTGAGAATTTTTTTTTTGATCATTGCTTTCCACCTGCCTCATCAATAAATCACTTATAACCAAATTGTTCCTCAGTTATTGTTATTTTCATGTTATACAACCCAACATCATCCTCAGGGCAAGACTAGGGACTCAAAGGGATATTAGAATTGTTTTCAGATACCTGTAGAGGCTAGAAAAAGAGATAATTGATTGAATGGCCTTAAAGGGCACACTAAGAGACAGTGGCTAGAAGGTATAGAAGGGAAATAAGGAAAAGTTAATAATTATATAGCCCCTACTATGTGCCAATCACTTTAGCACCAAGTACTAATTTATAAATATTATCTCATTTGGATTTCACAACAACCCTGCAAAGTAGATACTGTTATTATCCTCACTTTACAGTTGAGGAAACTGAGGCAAACAGAGGTTATTTGACTTACTCGAGGTCACACAGCTAATAAGTATCTGAGGCAGGATTTGGACTCAGGTCTTCCTGACTTCAGTCCAGAATTCTATTTATTGCTTTACCTATCTGCAAATTTAGTCTTGAAATGGGGGGGGGGGGTTGGATTCTAACCACTGGCACAATCCAACATGGGAATGGGGCTGACTTGGAAAGAGGTGAGCATGCATCACTGGAGATCTGCTAGTGGAGAATGGTTAATGATTTGCATATGTTGTATAAAGTATACTTTTTCAGGAGTGGGCTGACCTAGGAAATCTCTGTGGTCCCTTTCATCTTTGAAATTTTATGGGTAGCACAGTAGATGGAATGCTGGCCCTGGAATCAGGAAGACTCAAATCAGGCCTCATTCTAACTGACTATGTGACCCTGGGAAAGTCACTTAACCCTGTTTGACTCAGTTTCCTCATCTGTCAAATGAGTTGAAGAAGAAAATGGAAAACCACTCCAATATCTTTGCCAAGAAAACTCCAATGGCATCATAAAGAGTCGTACAAAACTGAAAACACCACCGCAACAAACATAAGAAAATGAATGAGAAGGTAAATTTAGTTGTAAGAGTTGCAAAGTGCTTTTGTCATTTTAGTGGTCCCCAAAAGGTCTCTGACCACTTTTGCTTTCCCACCTCTGACCTTGAGATTCTCAGAGACATTGACTTATGCCTTCTGTTAGGTCTGCAAATGTTCTTACTTTGGGGTATACGAATTTGTGTATGTATGTGTTTTTTAAAAAATGTTTTAGGGGGCAGCTGGGTGGCTCAGTGGATTGAGAGCCAGGTCCAGAGATGGGAGGTCTTGAGTTCAAATTTGGCTTCAGACACTTCCTCGCTATGTGAACCTGGGCAAGTCACTTGACCCCCATTGCCTAGCCCTTACTGCTCTTCTGCCTTTTAATACACAGTATGGATTCCAAGATGGAAGGTGAGGGTTTAAAAAAAATGTTTTGATATCTATATTTCAGCACAATTCGTACTGTTGGTAATTTTACGTATTTTCTTTTCTGCATCTAAAAACATGCTTCTGTGAATAGATCCATAGTCTTAACCAGACTGCCAAGGGAGCTCCCAACTCACAAAAAACTAGGAATTCCTAGTTTATAAAAAACATTGTGGATCCTGCTGTCCTGAAGTCTGGATTTTTCCACCCTTTCAGATATCAGTCTTTCTAGATGGTTAACTACCAACTTTACAGATTTTAAATGCTTTCCTGGAAATTTCTTAAAATCACGTGTCAAAAACATAGGATAATAATATTAATAATAAGATCATTAATATTCATAATGGACAAAGAGTTGGCTTTGGAATCAAGAAGACCGGAATACATATTGGGACCCTGAGCACATCACTATAGCTCCTTAGTGGTCACCAGGAAGCTTATATGTTGAAGTTCAGCTGATGAGATGCATTACTAGAGGGAGTTTCATGTTAGTGACATAATAAGGCCCTCTCTTTAATAAGGACCTTCCTCAAGGAAAGTATCTTCTTCCAGATTGTGGCTTCCCCCATCAGAGTTTTGATATTTTTAGGTTGGCGTAAGAAATTAAATGGGAATTTTTAAAAAATTTAATTTATTTTAAAATATTTTTCCATGGTACATGATTCTTGCTGTCTCCTGTCCCTCTTCCCTCCCCACTCCCAGAGCTGACAAACAATTTCTCTGGGTTATACATGCATTATCACTCAAATCCCATTTCCATATTATTCATTTTTGTAATAGAGTCATCTTTTAAAACCCAAACTCCAAATCATATATCCTAAATGGGAATTTTTAAGGAGTTTTGGGGAAGCCACAGATGATATATAAAGGCTAGCAGGCAACACAGAAGTTTTGAAACTCAGAAATGCATAAAATACACACATATTAGTATATAATATAAACATATTTGATGTAAACCTTAAAATTTCTTAGACTTATGAATGTTGGAAATTTCCCCATTGGGAAATTTCATACTTGAAAAAATTTCCTACTGATAGTAAGAACTCTATTGGAATATGAAACTCCTTGGCATGGGAGGATCCTTCTTCTCCCTACTTAAGACTACTTTAGGACAGAAACCTTTTGCTAAACAATGGAAAGGGCTTTGACCTATGCTTAAGCATAGAACAGGAAGTTCTTTCAGTCATGATTGATTTTAGAATTGATACAATAGAGATACTTGGAATGACAGAACCAGGTCTTAGAAACTACAATCTCCACCCTACTCAGAGTAACAGGATTTAGGAAGGGCTGCAGCAAAGATCAAGATTTAATTATTTGAGAATATGACCATCAACAGACATGTGCAAAGGGGTCAGACCTCTGGGTGGTCCTGGGTTAAGCTAGAGCCACCATTGGCACAGGGGAGACATCGACAGTGATTGGTAGATGTGAGAACTGAGGGGAGGGAACTTAGATTTTTGGCTTAAAGATAGCGGGGTCTGAGGACTGGAGGAGGTTGATGCTCTGAAGGAGGTCTGAGAGGAGAGAGGTCCTGGAGGGAGAGCTCCTGGAGAGGTCTTGAAGGAGGCTGTGGAAGGAGAACTCAGGAGGAGTCAGGAGGAGGATTCTCTGGAAACATTTTCTTGAAAGGAGGCTCTCTTGAAGGTGGAGACTGAGGTTGGCATGAGAAGCCTTACCTAGAGAGATCTTGGGTGAGTGATAAAACCAACTGACTGATTTATCTCTTAGGTCTGAGGTCTAGGCCTTATTGGCTTGAGGCCCTTCATTCTTATTTCTTTCTTACTTTCTCTCTTTTTCTATTGATTAATTAGTGTATTATAAATTAAATTTCTCTATAAAACCCAGTTGGCTTGGGCATATTCATAAATTGGGAATATATTCCCTGGCGACCATCTTATATTTATATAAAACCAAGACACAGTGGAAAACATATTTCAGTGGTCATAATTGATATATATTTCCCTTGCTCCCCAAAAATTTAATTATCACATTTTATGGCTCCCACTCTCTTATCTACAACTATTTAATGCTCAAAACTATTTAAAATCTAACATTGATCTCTTAATACCATAAATTACATGATTTCTTTTTAAATGATAAAATAAGTATAAAGTTTGCTAAAAGAACAAGAAAACCAGCAGACAACACACAAAGGCTAGAAATGGTAACATTGACTTACAATAGCCTATAACCAAACACTGAACCCAAATTTTATAAGAAAGTACTTTAAACACCCCATAAAAGGTAAAGAAAAAAATTCAGATTTCTTCTCTGATTCAAAGGGAGGGCCAAAATCTTTTACATGGATTTTCTGGATTGGGGGCACTGCTCCCCTAACTCCTGCAATGTGGAAAGGATATCTGTACTAATGTTTGCAAACGATTTCCTCTATATATCTCATGTTAACTCTGTGGGGTTGGTATATCCAATATTTTTATCTATGTTTTATGTATATGAGAACTAAGCCTCAGAGATGTGAAATGATTTGTCTGTGGTTCCATGGCTACCAAGTATTAGAGATGGGATTTGAACTGAGGTCTTTCTGATTCCAGACCTACCACTTATTCTCCCATGCCATTACGCCATTATTATGGGATTTAGATCTAGAAGAGACCTTTAGAATTCTTCTAGTTCAATGCCTTTATTCTATAGGTAAAGAAAGTCTAAAAGTAACTAAGGAATAATTAATATTTTAATTTAATAATTTAGAAATATGACATGCTATGAAAATGCTGAATTTAATAAATGGTAAAGCCAGGATTCAGTCTAATTGTCGATGCTACTTATTTGACTGGACAGCTTCCTCTTCTCTTGCTGGATGCGTCCATTTCTTCTTCTGAGATAGTCTCTATAGCATCAAAGATCCCTAATGCTCATGGCTTGGGTCTCTCAATGTTAGACTTCTTTCTTCTCTTTTCCTATTGTGGCCAAAAGAGCGGTCCCTTCCTCCGCCCGAGAGCTCCTTTTCCTGGCGGAGGAGACGAGGCACTCACTTTGATCTTCCATAGCTTTGAAATCATTGAGTCTAAACAACATTCCAACTCACTTGTCCTGCTCCTAAATGGACAAAGCAGGTACGTACTAAATGTTAAGGGTGAATGGACCAATATTTTAAAAGCACTAAAAGCCCTTTCACTCAATATATTCCCAGAACATAGCCTTATTTCCAATTACCCTGCTTTTCTTCAAACCTCAAAACAACAAATGAATAACAGATGTCAACCCCAATTGAAGGGCCACTTACTGAAGACTGGCTGTTCTTGCTTATTGGAAATGCTTTTAGAATGATTTCTTTTTGTTTCTGTTACCATGACAATGTTTGGCCCCATCCTCTGTTTTCTTTTTTCCAGATCTAAGGAAGACTGTAGACAAGGAGAATTGCCATTAAAAGGAGTATTACTTGCTATTTTCAAAAAAGGGTTATAAGGGTACCAGCATGGTGCAGGGAATTGGAAGTCAGGGGATTAGGGTTTGAATACTGGCTTTGCCATGTTTTGCCTTTGTGGTCTTGGGCAAATCTCTCAAATCTTTGGGCCTCAGTTTCTTCATTTGTAAAAGGAGAGAGTTGGATTATTATTATATGATCTCTAAGGCCCCTTTCATCTCTAAAGTCCTTATCCAGAGTATATCCCTTTCCCTATATTGTTAAGATGTCATAGTTAGGATTTCCTTTTGTTATTGTTCACTCATTTCAGTTGTGTCTGACCCTTCCTGATTTCATCTGGGGTTTTCTTGGCAAAGATAGGAATGGTTTGTGATTTCTTCCTACAATTCATTTTACAGATGAAAAAAAATGAGGCAAACAGGGTTAAGTGACTTGTTCAGGATCACACAGCTAGGACATATCTGAAGCCAGATTTGAACCTATATCCTTCCGACTCCTAGCCTTGCACTCCATCCATGGCGCTACCTAGCTTCTCCTCATCTATTGCTTTAATCTTTATGACAATAAAATTCATGAAATGGGGCCCTGAATGGCATCTTAAGAATGTTCTTCTATTTAAGATAACAATTATCTACTTTAATAAATTCAACTATTGTAGAATCATCATTGGCATTCTATCTTATCAACTTTGTGGTCTGGGTTTGAATCTGATTTTTACCCATGTATAATACAGAATTATACTCCCATTCAATGAGAGATTATTGTTGAAGTCATTCTTTTATGGGGAAAAAGTGACTCTAGGCCAAGAGAAATTTGGGAAATTTGTGGATTCCCCCATTACTCTGACTCTTTGATTATACCTCACCAGTCAGACTTTGAAATAAAATGCTTGCTGCTTGTTTAAAAAATAAGTACTGGGGCACTGAAGAGAGAATTCCAATCATGGAAGAATTCATGATCCCCTGGAGTCTATTATCAGGTCTGTCAAAATCTTTTGGGGGAGCCTGAAGCTACTTATTTAGTGTCAAATACATTTACTAATTCTTACTTCACTAAGAAGGCAAATTTTGAGGACTATTGATGGAAGTTCTCTCTCTTTCTCTCCTTCTCTCTCTCTCTCCTTCTCTCTCTCTCTCTCTCTCTCTCTCTCTCTCTCTCTCTCTCTCTCTCTCTCTCTCTCTCTCTCTCTCTCTCTCTCTCTCTCTCCCTTAAGCAACTTAAGAATTTATTACAAAATCCAGGGTTTGGTTGTGAGGCATCCTGTACCTTTCCAGTTACAGGGGCTGAGCGCCGAATTCTCACTTTCTATCTGTATGACCTTGGATAAGTCACTTCCTGAGCCTCAGTTTTCTCTTTTGTAAAATAATGGTATTAGACAATATGACCCAGAAGGTTCCTTCCATTTATTTGATCCTGTATATTTATATGTCTGAGAGGCAATCATATATTAGAAAGTATGTAGGATTTGAAGCCAGAAGATTCAGGTTTGATTCCTGGTTCTGTCACTAATGTGGCATGTGAAGATGTATTCTTAACGTTTTTAAGCCTCAGTATTATTACCTGTAAAATGGGGGTAATAATACTGGTACTTACCTCACAAGGTTACTGTGAAAAAAGCTTTGTATAATCTCTAATCTCTAATCTCAATATAAACTATTTTAATTCTTGTGTTCTTAACAGCTAACCAATTTGCAAGCTCTAATTGATGTCACTAGGAACACTCCTTTCCATCTCTTATCCCTCGAACTTTCAAATAGATAAATGGGGAATGCTAACTTTTTGTGGAAAGATGCCTGCTTAGGAAACAGCCAGAAGTACTGTGTGAGTAGTGCCCAGATGGAGTCGATTGCCAGGAATATATGGTGCTGAGTCGAGGGAGCCAACCGAAGTTGGAGTCTGGTCTAGAAGCAGGCATCCATATCAAGACTGATCAGACATTGGCTAATGACATGATGTTATTCTTAGAAAATCCTAGGAAATCAGCAAAAGAAAAATGCCGAGATAATAGCTTCAGAAAGTCACAGCCTACAAACGAACCCCTAAAAATCAATAACATTACTCTGTAACAATTTTTTTAATTCTAAGAGGGAATAATAGGAAGAGAAGTTTTGTTCAAAATAATTACTAAATCCATAAAATATTTGTCAGTCAGCTGACTAAAGTACACTCAATCCTTGCAAAGGTACAATTACAAAACACTCCTTAAAGAAATAAAAAAAAACTTAAACAATTGGGA
>NC_077233.1:165265578-165328078 GCF_027887165.1 Monodelphis domestica | reverse complement strand
AGTTGTGTGGAAAGTGTTTTGTAGTTGTGTTCATATAGTTCCTGTGTTTGTCTGGGGAGATAGAGTCCTAAGTATTTTATTTTGTCTAAGGTAATTTTGAATGGGATTTCTCTTTCTAGTTCTTGCTGCTGAGCTGTGTTGGAATTATATAGAAATGCTAATGACTTATGTGGGTTTATTTTGTATCCTGCAACTTTGCTAAAGTTGTTGATTATTTCGATTAGCTTTTTGGTTGAATATCTAGGATTCTTTAAGTAGACCATCATGTCATCTGCAAAGAGTGGTAATTTGGTCTCCTCCTTGCCTATTTTAATGCCTTCAATTTCTTTTTCTTCTCTAATTGCTACTGCTAGTGTTTCTAATACAATGTCAAATAATAGAGGTGATAATGGGCATCCTTGTTTCACTCCTGATCTTAATGGGAATGGATTTAGTTTATCCCCATTGTAGATGATATTAGTTGATGGTTTTAGATATATACTGTTTATTATTTTTAGGAACGACCCTTCTATTCCTATGCTTTCTAGTGTTTTTAGTAGGAATGGGTGTTGTATTTTATCAAAGGCTTTTTCTGCATCTATTGAGATAATCATGTGGTTCTTGTTGGTTTGCTTGTTGATGTGGTCAATTATGGGGATAGTTTTCCTAATATTGAACCAGCCCTGCATCCCTGGTATAAATCCTACTTGATCATGGTGGATGCCCCTTCTGATCACTTGCTGGAGTCTTTTTGCTAGTATCCTATTTAAGATTTTTGCATCTATATTCATTAGGGAGATTGGTCTATAATTTTCTTTCTCTGTTTTTGGCCTGCCTGGCTTTGGAATCAGTACCATGTTTGTGTCATAAAAGGAGTTTGGTAGAACTCCCTCTTTGCTTATTATGTCAAATAGTTTGTATAGTATTGGAGTTAGCTGTTCTCTGAATGTTTGATAGAATTCACTGGTGAATCCGTCAGGCCCTGGGGATTTTTTTTAGGAAGTTCTTTGATGGCCTGTTGGATTTCTTTTTCTGATATGGGATTATTTAAGAAATCTATTTCTTCTTCTGTTAGTCTAGGCAATTTATATTTTTGTAAATATTCATCCATATCACCTAAATTGGTGTATTTATTGCCATATAGTTGGGCAAAGTAGTTTTTAATGATTGCCTTAATTTCCTCTTCATTGGAGGTGAGATCCCCCTTTTCATCCTTGATGCTGTTAATTTGCCTTTCTTCTTTCCTTTTTTTAAAATTAGATTGACCAGTACTTTGTCTATTTTGTCTGTGTTTTCAAAGTACCAGCTTCTAGTCTTGTTTATTAGCTCAATAGTTCTGTCACTTTCGATTTTATTAATTTCTCCCTTAATTTTTAGGATCTCTAGTATGGTTTTCTTCTGGGGGTTTTTAATTTGTTCGTTCTCAAGTTTTTTGATTTGCATTTCCAATTCCTTGATCTCTGTCCTCCCTAATTTATTAAGATATGCACTCAGGGATATGAATTTTCCTCTAAGTACTGCCTTGGCTGCATCCCATAAGGTTTGAAAGGATGTCTCGCCTTTGTCATTTTCCTCAATGAAATTATTAATTGTTTCTATGATTTCTTCTCTAACTAACCGATTTTGGAGTATCAGATTATTTAATTTCCAATTAATTTTTGATTTGGCTCTCCATGTACACTTACCAATCTGCTTTTCTGCATTTGAGTGCCATGTTTCTGTGACCTAGTGTATGATCTATTTTTGAGAATGTGCCATGTGGTGCTGAAAAGAAGGTGTATTCCTTTTTATCCCTATTTATTTTTCTCCATATGTCTATTACCTCTAGTTTTTCTAAGATTTCATTCACCTCTTTTACCTCTTTCTTGTTTATTTTTTGGTTTGATTTATCTAAATTTGATAGTGGTTGGTTCAAGTCTCCCACTAATATGGTTTTACTGTCTATTTTCTCCTTTAATTCTCCTAGTTTCTCTATTAAAAATTTGGATGCTATACCATTTGGTGCATACATGTTGATTAGTGATATTTCCTCATTGTCTATACTCCCTTTTAGCAGAATATATTTACCTTCCCTATCCCTTTTGATCAAGTCTATTTGTGCTTTGGCTTTGTCAGATATCATGATTGCAACTCCTGCCTTCTTTCTATCAGTTGAGGCCCAAAAGGTCTTACTCCAACCTTTAATTCTAACCTTGTGTCAACCCTTCTCATATGTGTTTCTTGAAGACAACATATGGTAGGGTTTTGTGTTCTAATCCAATCTGCTATTTGTCTATGTTTTATGGGTGAGTTCATCCCATTCACGTTCAAAGTTATGATGGTCATTTGTGGATTTGCTGGCATTTTGATATCTTCCCCTCATTCTGACCTTTCTTCTTTAGCTATATCCTTTTGAACTAGTGATTTACTTTAGGTCAGTCCCCCTAGTCCCCTCCCTTGAGATGCTTCACTTTCTAGCCCCTCCCTTTTTATGCTCTCTTCCCCTCCCCCCTCTCCTTCCCTCCCTTTTTATACTCCCTCCCCCTTCCCCCTCCTTAATTTTCCTTTCTTTCTTGCCCCATTGGATAAGATAGAATTCAGGATCCCACTGGATCTAGATGTTCTTCCCTCTCAGATTTGATTTCACTGAGAGTAAGGTTTAAGTAATACCACTTCACGCTCTCTTCCTCTCCTTCTCATATGAGAGTTCTTCCCCTCCCCTTCCCATGTGTATCTTTATATGGGAAAGATTATTCTATTAAGTCCCCCCCCCCTATTTCTTGAAGTAAATCTTAGTGTTATTGACGGTTCCCCCCTCCCTTTTCCTTTCTTTGCCCCAACTTTCCCCAAATCTTCTTAATGCCCCAATCTTTCCCTATGCATGTTTCTTCTAACTACTCTTATGATGCATACAATTTTTGAGAGTTACACAAAACATTTTCCCCACATATTAATATATATAATTTGATGTAAATGTAGTCCTTATAGAAGAGAGTTTGACTTAAAGAAAAAGATAAGATTTATCTCCTTTTCCCTTTCTTTCATATTTACCTTTTCATGTTTCTCTTGCTTTCTGTGCTTGGATATCAAATTTTCCACTAAGTTCTGGTCTTTTCTTAGCAAATGCTTGGAAATCTTCTATTTTTGTTGAATGCCCATACTTTCTCCTGGAAGTATATAGTCAGTTTTGCTGGGTAGTTGATTCTTGGTTGGAGACCCAGCTCTCTTGCCTTTCTAAATATTGTGTTCCATGCTTTGCAGTCTCTTAGTGTGTTAGCCGCTAAGTCATGTATGATCCTTATGGGAGCCCCCCTATATCTGAAGTTCATCTTCTTGGCTTCTTGTAGGATTTTCTCCTTTTCTTGGAAGCTCTTGAATTTGGCAATTACATTCCTAGGGGTTATCTTTTGGGGATTCAGTATAGAGGGTGTTCTATGAACCCTTTCTATTTCTATTTTGTCCCCTTGCTCCAGAACATGTGGGCAATTTTCTTTTATAATCTCCTGTAGAATAACATCGAGTTTATTGTTTATCTCTGGTTTTTCTGGGAGACTGATAATTCGGAGGTTGTCTCTTCTTCCTCTGTTTTCCAAGTCTGTGACCTTTTAAGTGAGATATTTTATGTTGTCTTCTAATTCATTAAGTTTTTGGCTTTGCTTTATTGATTCTTGCTGTTTTATGATCTCACTTTATTCGAGTTGCTTAATTCTGGTTGTTAGGGACTGGTTTTGCTTTTCAGCTTTGTCTGCCCTTCTATTGGATGCTTCGAGCTCTTTTTCCAATTGAGCAGTCTTATCTGTCAGACTGCTGATCTCTTTCTCCCATTTTTCTTTCCAGGTTTCCATCTTTTGGGTAAGTTCCAGTTTGAGATCTTCCAGAGCTTGTTGATAGTTTCTATTTTGGGAGGCATGTTCTGATTTTTTTTGGATTTCATGCTCATTCTCTTCTTTTCCTTGGGTACTTCCACCATAAAAGTTTTCAATAGTCACCTTTTTCCCTTTCTTCCTGGAGGCTTGATTTTGGGCCATGTGAGCCATCTCTTTGGTGGTTTTATTCCCCTTTCCTTTTTGGTCTGGGGTCTGGGTGATATGGGCAGGTTTTCTGTGAATTTAGGTTGCCTCAGACTAGTTCTTCCCAGCCTCCAAGGTTTCATAGAGCGCGGGCCCCTGATCACAGCCAAACTGCCCAGGTGTTCAGCTCCACCCAGATAATCAGTGCTACCTAGTGTTTGGCTCCGCCCAGATGCTCAGCTCAACTTCCCTGGGCCCCCTGTGCTCAGGGCAGGATTCTCCTGTGAAACTGCCCTGAGATATTTTTTCCTGGCAGTCCCCAGATCCCAAGGACCCTGGAGTGCCCCCCCCCCAGACTGAGACGTTCCCCACTCACTTGCTGTCCCAGTGAGTGCTCTGGTAGCTCACTCTGGTTTGGTGGGGGAGGGGGGGGAAGGGAGGCTCAGTTCACATTTCTGTGCAAGCTTTTCCTTCTTATTATAGTGTGGAAATGTTCAAACCCCAAGTACCTTTGCCTCTGTGGGGTACTGGGGAGTATTGGGGAGTCCTTGTGTTCCTCCAAAGGTGATTTTTATGCTCCTTTGATGTAGTCTATTTTGTTCGGTGCCAGGGAGAGGAAGTGTGTGGCGTCTAGATTGCAGACATGATTACCCGGAAGTCTGCTTAATAAATTTTAGCAATTGGATTGCATCTGGCCCTTCACAGTCTATAAAATGTTGTTCTTACAGTAACTGAGAAGTAGGATATGTGGGTCAATTCATCAACATTTTTCAGATTAAAGAACAAAAATAATAACAAAAAAAAGCCTCAAAAAAGTTAAAAGTGAGTTGCCTACTGACACAGCTATTAAGTGTCAGGGCTGGAATTTGAAAATAGGTATTTTTTTCTTTATTTTATTCCAGTAACAAATCTACAGATCTGTTTTTCAAGGCTACATCATTCATGTTGTCTTTTTCCCCTCTTGCCTTCTCTCTCCTGTAGTTGACAAGCAATTCCACTGAGTTTTACATGTATTATCACTCAAAACCCATTTCTATACTGTTCCTTTTTGTAATAGAGTAATACTTTTAAAACCAAACTCTAAATCATATACCCAAATAAACAAGTGATAAATAAATGTTTTCTTCTGCATTTCTATTCCCACATTTCTTTCTCTAGATGTAGATAGCATTCTTTTCATAAGTCCTTCAGAATTGTTAGTAACAAAGTCTTTCACATTTGATTGTTCCACAATGTTTCACTTACTGTGAACAATGTTCTTCTGGTTATGCTTATTCTACTCCACATCAGTTCATGGAGGTCTTTCCAGTTCTTTCTGAAATCATCCAGTTCATCATTTCTTATAGCGCACTAGTATTCCATCACCACCATATGCCACAATTTGTTTAGCCATTCCCCAATTGAGGGACATCTTCTCAGTGAAAATTAGGTAGTTTGATCTAAAACTAATAGCATTCTGTCCTACACACCATGCCTAGATTTTTAGTCAGGATTAATGACAATCATGGGGTGATGTCTTATTTTCTCTTGGGTGACCTCTATACCAATTCGCACGTGTAGATTTTATTTTTATTTAAAAAAACCCTATACTTTCTGTTTTTTAATCAATACTGTGCATTGGTGCTGAGGCAGAAGAGCAGTAAGGGCTTGGCGATGAGGATTATTAAATGACTTGCCCAGAGTCACACAGCTAGTTTGTTTCTGTAGTCAGATTTCAAATGCAAATTTTTATAGACTGATCCAGGAGTCATCATTTACAACATAGTTCTTTGCAACTTAGAACATATTTTTTGCAATAGAAATGGACCTACAAATGAACTTTGGGAACACAATTGCTTTATGAATTGGGGATGTCTTGTGTAATACTAGTGTACTCCCTTATACCCCAAGGGATGAAAGAAAATATTGCACCAGAGAATAGAACCCCAATGATCTCTAAGGGATTATCGTCAGCTTGTTTCATAAGTGTATTTCTTTTGCAGAGGGAGACCAAAGGTCAATTTCTCATTGACCATATCTGCAACTATTACAGTTTGCTGGAGAAGGATTATTTTGGCATTCGCTATGTGGACCCAGAAAAGCAACGGGTAGGTAACTACTTTATCTGAATAGGTTTTTCCTATAAGTAGCCCCCAAACCATAATGCCTCACTGTTTTTCTCAAAACCTCCAAGATAATGATTGATTTATTAAAAAAAAAACTCTGGAAAACACCTCATTTCCTGCAGTTGACAGTAGGCAGCCTGATTATTCCTCCCTGAAGTATTTGAGCCCTCAGAGCTGCCAATGAAAGCCAATTATTATTATTATTTTTTTTTTTTGGTAAGCTTTCCTCAATTCTCCCTTCTGGTTATACGGGAAATCCAGAGATTCAGCAAACATTTATTAAACCCCCATCAAATTCAAGGTCTCGAGGAGAGAATGCTCCTTGTTTCTGAGAAAGTGCTCTTCTATTGGCTGGTAGCAGTTTTGACATGATCTTTCTGCATGTTGCCTTGGTCACACCAAAATGTTAAACAGAATAGCATCCCTGTGCTCCCTGCTCTACCCCAAGGAAGGAAGACAGCCAGGTAATAGGTTTAGTTTTTATAAATATGAATTAATAGAAAGCTGGTCTCACAAAGCCAGGAAGATATGAGTTCAAATAATACCTCTGAGACATATTTGGCAGTGTGATCCTGGGCAAATCACTTAATTTCTTATTGCTCTATTGCAGAGATGTCAAACATGCAGTCCACGTTGGCCCACCATACTCCCAAGTGCTTCCTGAATCAGATTAAAATGTAATTGGGAAATCTTTAACAAAATAAGCAAAAGTACGATCAAATGTAGATAATATGAACATGTGCTTTTTCTAAGTCAATTCATGGCCCATTATGGGTTCATAGGTGTGGCTCAGTGATCCTTGTTTTTATCTGAGTTGTTCAAGGCTTGACTTTGAGACTTTAAGGCACAAACTTGCAATGGAACAAGGAGGATCTATCCTCAGGAGTTTCTTATATCCATGAAATCACACGTCTAGTCTCTCTCCTCTATCCCTGTTTAAAAAGCAACACAATGGAGCCAATTCTAGGGGATCAAATATTGAATCAAGGAACATTTATTAAGCATAAAATATGAGCCACATATTGGGCTGGGTCTTGGGGGTACAAAATCCAAACCAAAAATTATAAAATATTGTGGTGGCTGCTATGTAGAGAACAGAACTGATGAAACTGGCATGCCATGTCCCATTCTGGTGTGTATATGGCAGTTGGCTTCCTGGGAAAGATTCTTCAGGTTCAAAGAATGTAAAATGTATCTATCAACCAATACGCACAAGGACAAATCTGTTTCATTTCTCTTATCTGTGATAATGGGAAGATTTAGGCTAGACCAATAATAGCCTTTTAAAAAAAGCTCATCTTCTGTTTTAGAATCCATATTAAGTATACTAAGACAGAAGAGTGGTAAGGGTGAGGTAAGAAACTTACCTAGGGTCAGAAATTTGAACCCAGATCCTCCTGACTCTGGACCTGGAATATCTATACATTGTAGTTACCCAGCTGTCCTAAGAAATAGAATCTTTAGATTGATTTGGACGTTGGTTCTCTCTGTAATGAAATTTTGTGGTCCATTTTGTGGGTTCTAGTATCCTGTTCTGGACACTGCTAGTTCTTAACCTAGAATCAGTGATATTAAAATTTTTTTATTCATAACTATATTTCAAAAGAATTGATTTCCTTTGTTTTTTAGACATTTTTTAGTTGTGTCCAACTCTTTGTGAACCCTTTTGGAGTTTTCTTGGCAAAGAAATTGGAATGGTATGCTATTTCCTTCTCTAGCTCATTTTATAGATAATGAAACTGGGGCAAACAGGGCTAAGTAAGTAATTTGATTTGCCCAGGGTCGCTCAGCTAGTAAGTGTCTAAGGCCCGATTTGAACTGAGGTCTTCTTGACTCCAGGTCCATGCTCTATCTGTTGTGTCACCTAGCTGTCCCTGGTTTCCTATGTAATCTTGTGTATTTTATTTTATGAATTTTAAAACATTATTTTGTGAATGGAAGGGACACAGGCTTCACCAAACTGCCAAAGGGATTCATGATATTAAAAAATTAATAACTCATGCTCTATAATATGCCAGGGGAGATTTTCAGTGCCTAAAACTTTTCAGAAAATAGTGTTTCAATGAAAATGGCGAATTTGGGTGATTCATAAAATATTTACTATAGTTGTTAGTAAAGGTCTAAACTGAATGAAGTTCATTGATGAGGAAATGGGGAAATTAGAAATGATCATAGCATCTTTTTAAAAAAAAGCATTTTGGGGAATTTATGCCCTCTAATATAAGATGTAAGCTTAGTTCTAGAATTAGACCTTTGAGGTAATTAAGTACAAAACATCCTTGTTTTACAGATGAGGAAACTGAGTCTCAAATAGGGAAAATGGCTTTTACAAGGGACTTAACAGAGGAGTTTTTTTGCTGACTCCAAGTCCAATACTTTAGTTTCAGTCTTGACCCTTTTTGTGCCATGGTCCCCTTTGTCAGCCTAGGGATCCTTTCGGAGAATAATGTTTTTAAATGCATAACACAAAATACAAAGAGTTACAAAGGCAACTGATTATGTCAAAATTTAACTATAAAATTATTATTTTTAAAAGAACTAGTTTATAGGCCCTAGGTGAATAACTTCTACTATAGAAGAAGGTAGGAATGGAGAAAGGGGAGGGAAGGGAGGACGGGAAGCGAAAGAGGGAAGAGGGAAAAAGAAAGAGTGAGAAAGAGAGAGGAATAGAAGGGGGAGGGAGAAGGAGGAGAGTACTAGAAAGGGAAAGTAAGGGAAAGGGAGAGGAAGAGGAAGAATACAAGAGATGGAGAGGGAAAAGGAAAAGGAAGCAGAGTTGGAAAGTAAGGGAGAAGTAGAATAAAGAAAGAAGGGGGAGAGGAAGAGAGGAGAGGAATGGAAGAGGGAGAGGAACAGGGAGAAGGAGAGAGTTATAGTGGGGGGAGAAAGAGAGGGAAGGGAAAGAAAAGAGAGAGATAGAGAGATAGAATATACATTCTTAGGATCATACAGAAGAAGTTTATTTAGAGCACTGGTTCCCATCAAGTTTCTGTTTTTTTGAAGCTCTTTCCCAGTTTCTCTGGTTTACTTCCTTATAATAGAAGTGATACATCATTTGAGTAGAAAGCTAATCAATAGTGAAAAATGAAAACCAAATGAGTTATAGAAAGTAAAATGTGACTTACCTCTCCTTTAAAGCAGTGCAGGCTGATGGCTTTTTGAGACTGTGATTTATGGTAAAACCTTGCCGTGTATTAAATATTTAACACTATTACATTTGGAACACCATATGTTTAACAAGATGCCTCATGCCCCATACACGCTGAAGTGAGTAGGTTTGTCAGGAAATCATGACTATTTTGAATGGTTTTAATGGCAAGGACTCAATATTCCATCTTTTCTTTATTATTTTTCTTTTATTTGCTCAGTTTTTGATTGTAGTGAGGGCCAGACTGAATGCCAATTAGTAAATATAGCCTTTAATGTATAGAAATTAATAGAATTATTCTGAAGTTCTAAGTGGTTTTTGACTGGTCTTGAACATCTTCATAAATAAGGAAAGGTCACAATGGGTTCTCTTCTACTTCCCCTTCCATCCTCATAGAGAATGGCAAAAACAGAGGGGTATATGGCCATGGACTCACAGTCACAAAACACATCATTGGCAGATCTGGGATCAAAACTTGGTTTCTGATTCTCAAGTTTAGTGGTCTTCCTATTATTTTACATCTATTTGGAGAGAACCATTTAAAAAACAACAACCTTCTTACCTTCTGTCACAGAGTCAGTACTAAGTATTAGTTCCAAGGCAAAAGAGTGAAAAGGGCTAGGCATTTGGACTTAAGTGTTGTGTCATAGCCAGGAAGGGTCCAAGGCCACATTTGAACCCAGGACCTCTGGTTTCCAGGCCTGACTCTATCCACTGAGCCACCTAGCTGTCTCAAAAGAAACCATTTTTAAAAGTCATTGATTGAATGTTTATTTATTTACTTTTAACTTTTAAAATTTATTTTCAATTACATGTAGAAATTTATTGACAATTTTTTGTCAACTTTTTATGACAATTGTTTTTTGGCAATTTTTGACAATTGTTAACCTGACATTTTGTAATTCAATTCACTCCCTCCCTCCTGCCCCATCTCATTCCCAAAGCAGGGTTGAATGTTATAATTCTGGTTTCTCTGAGAGTTGCTTTGGACCAGAAATAATGAATTTTGGTTCCTGGCACAGTAAAAGATTTGGACCAGTGTTTTTTCCTTTGATTTTGTTATTCTGCAAGTGCCAGGTTTGATTTTAAGTATGGCTTGGGAAGGACTTTTTAACTATTAGTGTCATTGACTATCCCTGCTCATGAAGGAAGCTGAATTAGAAATAGACTTACTGGAATTAAGTCTGAAAGGAACCATGAGAAAATCTGTAAGGAGTCATTTTATGTAACCCTCTAAATTTACAGAGGAAGAAACTGAGACCTATAGAGGGAAAGTGACTAGCATTCAGTTGCTTCAGTCTTGTGACCTCATTTGGGGTTTTCTTGGCCAAGATAGCAGAGTGGTTTGCCATTTCCTTCTCCAGCTCATTTTACAGATGAGGAAATTGGGGCAAACAGAGTTAAGTAATTTGCCTAGAGTCACCTAGCTAGTAAATGTCTGAAGGCAGATTTGGATTGAGGAAGGAGTCTTCCTGACTTCAGACCTAGTACCCTATCCACTGCTGTCTATCAAGCTGCCCAAATAAGCTTGAAATCTTGAAATCAATCTTGAAACACAATTGAAAACAATCTTGAAAACTCATCCCTCTGGTTGTAATTTCTTTTTTTTCTCTTGTGATAATATTGCATGCAGAATAGTCATAGAGTACTAGAGAATATAATATTTAATTAATTATAAAATATTTTAAGTATTATTGATAGATATTATTAGCAAGAAGACTTCAATTTTAGTTTCACGCTTTACCAATGCTAGCTGTCTGACTAACCTTGCAGTTCTCTAGGTCACTTTCTAAACTTGTAAATTGCAGAGGATGTGCTGATGTGTTGGTAGAGCGAGTTTCTTCACCTGGGAGTTCTCTCTACTGATAAAATCATAGTCCAGTCCATAACCTATTAACAGACATTATATATTATAAATTTGAATCCTGCTTGAGACACTTACTAGCTGTGTGACCTTGGGAAAAATCACTTGATTCAATATAAATTTAATTGAATCCCTTAGCCCCAGTTTCTTTATTTCTAAAATGGAAATAACAATACCACCTGCCTTGAGGCTTGTTGTTAGGATTAACTGAGATAGCAATGTAAAGCACCTTGAAAATCTTAAAGGGCTATATAAGTGATAGCTACAAAAATAATTATTCTTTTCATCACCATCATTATTATTTTTTAAATCCTTACCTTCCAACTGAGAATCAATACTGTATTTTGGTTCCGAGGCAGAAGAGGAGTATGGGCTAGGCAATGGGGGTTAAGTGACTTGTCCAGAGTAACACATCTAGGAAGTCTGTGTGACCAGATTTGGACCCAGGACCTCCCATTTCTAAAGCTGTCTCTCAATCCTCTGAGATGCCTTGTTTTCCCTATAACAATTATTATTAAATATTTACTTTGAAATAGATACTATACTAGAAGGATGGTGATACAAAAACAGAGAACAAAGCACCCTTGCCCTCAAGAAGCTAATAATCTACTTGGGGATCCAATTTATAAGTAAATACAGTCACTGAGAACTTGAGCTGGCCCATAATATTCTTTGCTGCTAGGGAGGTGGAGGTAGATCCTTTGAGTTTCTGCTCTGATGTCTGTTCTAAGTCTGATAGACTTAGTCTGAACAGACACTGTAAATGATGCTCCAAGTTTTTAATACTCATAGTTCAAAGAAACCAGAGATCAGATCCAAATATAAAAAATAAAAATAGTTAGCATTATAGATATCAATATATATTAGGAAAAGATCATCTTTGTTCACCCATTCCTAATTTCCTTTTTCTAGGGATGACTTGGGACTAGATATGGAGTGAAATAAAAATGGGCATTGTTGGTTTTGGATTACTGTATAATGAAGGTGCCAGGATGCCAGACAACATTATGTCTGACCAGCTGCTCCTGCAGCCAGAGGAGTGTTTGTGCTTCTGGGGAAAAATGCTACACAGATGCTATTAACCATGAGCAAAAGTGGCATTGGAGATTCCAAGGCCACACTCCATGGAACAGAACAGCTATCTCCTTGTCTCCTGTCAATGGGTTATGAATCTGACTGCTAATGATCTCTCCTTGCAGACTGAATTCTCCTGATACTTGAAAACCAAGAGTTCTTTGGGAACAGCACAGTCATATTAGTATATCAACAAGCAAGCAGAAGAAAAGTTTGAGATTTTGTGGTTATTGACAGAGGATTTGTATCCTCTCTTTAGAGCTGGAAGGGGCCCGAAGGTTAGTTGCTTACAATACAGAATAAGAAATAGATCTAGAGAGGTTGTGACTTGCCCATGATCATAGGAGTGTTAGAGATGTGTGAGAGATGGGATTTGAATCCATGTCTTCTAGACTAGAGATAATGCTCTTTGCACCATGCTAGTTCTAAAAAGTTTTATTTTTTGTAATTTAATTTTAAACCCTTATCTTCTGTCTTAGAATTAATATCATTAATTGGTTCTAAGGTAGTAGATCAGTAAGGGTTAGGCAATGTGACTTTCCTTAAGTGACTCACTCAGGGTCACACAGTTTGGAAGAGTCTGAGGCCAGACCTGGACCCAGGGCATCCCATTTTTAGACCTGGTTCTCAATCCACTAATTTTTGTGTAAGTGCCATGAGCTGCTGAAAAGAAGGTATATTCCTTTTTATCCCCACTCAATTTTCTACAGATATCCAACTTTTCTAAAAGTTCATTCACTTCCTTAACTTCTTTCTTGTTTATTTTTTGGTTGGATTTATCTAGTTCTGATAGAGGAAGGTTGAGGTCCCAAATAGTATAGGTTTACTGTCTTTTTCCTCCTTAAGGTCTTTAGTTTCTCCTTTAAAAATCTGGAGGCTATGCCATTTGGTGCATGCATCTTTCTAGGGATATATGTACAAAGAATAAATTAATCCTTACTCTGAAGGAGCTCATATAAAGAGATGGATTTATACATATATGTGTGTGTGTGTGTGTGTGTGTGTGTGTGTGTGTGTGTGTGTATACAAAGTGAATGAATACAAATTGGGAAAGAACACTAGCACTTGAGGGCACCAGGAAAGAGTTTTGTTTTTAAGGAAGAGAGGGATTCTCTGAGGCAAAGATGAGGAAGGGATGCATTCCAGGCAGGAAGAATAGCCTGTGCAGAGAACTAGAGGATGGAGATGGGAGTTGGAGTGTTGTGTGAGAGGAACAGAGAGGTCCATGAATGCAGAAGGAGTAGTAATGTTCAGTAAGACTGGAAAGATAGAAGGAGCCATATTGTGAATGGATTTCAAAACTAAATAGGGGAATTTATGTTTTATTTTAGAAGCAATAGGAGGCCACTAAAGTTGATTGGGGAGGGGAGTGACATGATTAAATCTGTGTTGAAGGTAAATCACTTTGACAGCTGTAGAAGGGATGGACTGAAGCAGGGAGAGACAAGGAGGCCAATTAAGAGGCTATTGTGTTGGTCTAAAGGGAAAAGTGGTAAGGGCCAGAACTAAGGTGGTGGTCATGGGAGTAGAGTGAAGATGTTGTATGTGAGAAATATTGGGGAGCAAAAAGTCATTTCCATTTGTAACCTGCTTACCCTGATCTGGGTCTCCTGACCCCCCCCAAAAAAGGCACCAGACTAAACAAATGCCATCTTCTCCAAGCTAAGCTTTTGCTTTCTTTGTGGCATTTGTTAATTGGTGGTGAGTCATTTTTTTGAGAAAGAGGCTCTCACAGGTGGTTAGCAGCAGGCAGGGATATTCAGACTTTGCCTCAAAGACAACTGTGGGAACTAGATAAGCTGTAAGCTTTCAGGTACCTTCAAAGAAGCCAATGAACAGAGCTGAGAGCTCAGTAGTATTTAATTTAAGATAGTAAATTAGGGAAGTAAAAATTGGATATATAGGCTAATTTCACAGACTTTTGGGATGGTTTGTTTCTTGGGTATTCTGGTCCCCACAGAGAATTTATTCCAACATTTGTTTGTCAGGGTGAGTTTTATAAGTTTTATATTTTAATAACATGGAACAAGATTGTGTAATCTCATTAAATATTTAGTTGCCTACAGTGTGGGTGTCAATGGATTCTTAAACCTTGCAAGTGAAAAGATGGCGCTGTAGGGTCAAAGCCTCAAATGGCTTGACTGCCATCTTGTGGGGATTTAACTAGTATGTAGACACATGGTCCCCAGAGCCTAGAAATGTGTCCTTGGGACCAGGCATAAAGTAGCAATTGATGCCACTCAAGTAAAATCCTATTGTAACAAGGTTGGTGGGATATTAAACCAATTTAGAATCATTTAACTTTTGGGCAGGAAGGGACCTTAGAAGTCATTTGATACACACGTTTTCATTTTACAACTGAGAAAAATAAACCGTATTTCAGATGTCAGTCGGGATCTGACTCCTATGTTTAAAGACTCCAATGCCCATGCTATTTCCAAGACTTCCTTCCTTCAATTTAAATTTCTTTGACCACTTGAGCATAGCATGTGTAGTTGATAAAGGCTTCGAATTTACAGGCTGACAAGACACTGAGCTCAAGATACCATATGCAACATTTGCTTAATACTAATATGTAGTATTATCTTTGATATTAGTTATTAATCTAATTTCATTTATATCTAATACTAACAAATGGATTGAAAAATTATACATCAGGGCAACTAGGTGGCTCATTGGATTGAAAGCCAGGCCTAGAGATAAGAAATCCCGGTTCTAAATCTGGTCTTAGACACTTGCTAGCTGTGTGACCCTAGGCAAGTCATTTAACGCCAACTGCCTTACCCTTACCACTTTTCTGCCTTAGAACTGATACCTAGTTTCAATTTTAAGATAGAAGTCAAAGTTTTAATTCTTAAAAAGAGAAGAAAAAAGGAAAAATTATAAATCACTTCATAAAATGTTATTATAGCTAAAATAACAAACCTATGTTTGGGATATTAAAGTAGCTCTTCAGGGTGCAGTTGCTACTCTGGGTTCTAGGGATAGCTTTTAGGGATTTTGGAATATTTGTATAATAGCATAGTTCATGAGCTCATATCTGATGCGGATCTTCAGGCCTGCTCTCTATCTGTTCCCAACATAATACACTTTCAAAGTGTAGACAAAGAAATATTAACTATACTATCAATACTTTATATTATAAAATTATTTTATAATTATAATAACCTTATGTTATGTACATCTATATCTACATTATATTATCTATATCTATATTGTATTATATATTATATTGTATAACCTTATAAAATTTATAATTTATAATTTTTTCAATTCTTCAATTCAATGCTTCCACTTTTACATTCTCATTTGATTCTTTTATTAGTGTAGACATTAGTATTAGGAATTAGTCAAATATTATACATGAAAAATGATATGAGAGATAAAATATCTTGTCTAAGGCTGAACAGCCTGTAGAGTTTAAGTACAAATTGAGATGTTTTGATTTCCTGTCTGGGATTTCCTTGCTTTAATATGTTATTGATTCAACAAATATTTATTGCTGGCTTACTAGATGCAAGGTACTGGCTTAGGGACTGGGGAAAGAGAGATAGGCACCACCCTCAAGGAGCTTCACCTCTTCTGGAGGATACAATGGGGCCACAGATTAAGTGGCTACCAAATAATTTGAGGAGGAAGAGAATATTAAGGATTGATAAGGATCTGGGGAAAGGTTTCCTGGGAGAAATGGCTCCTGAGCAGAGTCTTGAGAAAGATAAGGATTCTGGAAGATGGAATTAATGCAAAAGACAGATAAAAAAGCATTTATTCAATGTCTACTAAGCTCCAAGCCAGAACCTAGGAATATAAATGTAAAATGGAGATAGTCCTTACCCTCAAGGAATTTTTGTTCTTTTAAGGGGAAAGCAGTACCTCCTGGAGTGGTTTTGGTCTGGGAAGTCATAGGAATGGTAAATGGAAATGGATAGATGATGATCACGTCCTTCCCAGAAGCTATGGTTGTTTTGATTCTCAGAGCAAGAAATGGGAGGTGAGATTAAATAGGCAGATAAATAGTTATACATAGCAGGACAAATAACAAGGTCTCTCCTGTGGTCAATTGGATATAAAGCATGACCTGGTCTGAGACCGGCTTCCTAGAATGGGTTAAGTGACTTTGCACACACTTACTTACCATTCAGCACAGGTCATTCCTTGGGCAGAGTTCCAGCCATTCAATCAATCAGGAAACATTTATGAAGCACCCACTATGTGCTGGGGTCCTTGGGAAACCAATGCAGGAAAAAGATGGTTTCTGCTTCTTAGAACCAAATGACAAAGACAAGATGAAAACCACTGCATACAAACAAGTTCTATGCAGGACAAATAAAAAAATATATATTCCATAGAAGGAAGTCGCTAGGACTTGGGAGGGCCATGAAAGGCATCTCGTAGAAGGTGTGGTTTTAGGTGGCTCTTGAAGGAGGCCAGGAGGCAGAGAGGAGAAGAGAGGGCATGGGAAGCCCCTGGGGGAAGACTGGGCTTTCAAGGGTCAGCCACAAGGCTAGCTTCAGTGGATCAGAGTAGGAGGTGGGATATAATGTATAAAAGATGACAGAGGTAGGCACCACCCACTGTGGAGGATTTTGAATGTCAAATAAAGTATTTTACAGTTAATTCTAGAGGTGGGGCTTAGCAAGGAAGGGGGTGATGTGATCAGACCAGTGCTTGAGGAACATCCTCTTAGGAGCTGAATGGAAGATGGAGCACAGTGGGAAGAGACTTGTTATAGGAAAACCAAACCAAGAGGTCATTTTGATGGTCCCCATGTAAGATAATGAGAGCAGATCCTATAGGAGTAAAAATGAATGAATACTCCTAATATTTACAAATATATAGGATTTTTAATAATAAATCAAAAGAGAGGGAAAAGAAAAAAAAGGTTCTTTCAGTCAAGTGAGCAGAGCAAAGAGAGCCAGAGACTCACACCTGCAGCACTTTACCAAAAGCACAAGCTCTGAAAAAAGAGCTCTGCAGTGTGAGTCTCAGCCAAATTGATCTCCCAAGCCTCCTTACATAAAATGAGGATCTAACTTAAAAGGATGCTGGGGATGGAGCTCAGGTGTGGCCAATTTTCCATCTGCACATTCCCAAGATGGGGACAGTATCAGAGTATAGAAGGGAGATGTATTCAAGAGATGCTCTCCAGGAATAGCCACAAAACTTGCCAACAGATTGGATATAAGAAATGAGAGAGTGAGTGAGGCATTGAGGCTGACAGATTATTGGAGAATGATGATACAGTTAATAATAAGGAAGTCAGGAAGACTCATCTTTTTAAGTTGCAATCTGGCCTCATACATTTATGGCCCCTGGGCAAGTCACAACCCTAGTGGCCTCATTTTCCTCATCTGTAAAAAGAAGGAAAGGCAAATTACTTCAGTGTCTTTGTCAAGAAAACCCCAGATGGGGTCATGAAAAGTCAGACAATGAAAATGACTGAACAACAACAGGAAGATGGAAAGGTTTCAAGGGGACAGGTAATAAATTCAGCTTTGGAATTTAAGATACTGAGTTTACGATCTCTAAGATGTTTAGGTTGAGATGTTCAATAGGCAATTAGAGATGTAAGATGTAAGAACTCTGGCTCAGGAGATAGGTGAGGGTCAGATAAGTAGATTTGAGAATCATCAGCATAGAGAACTCTATGAGAAATTGTATATACAGAAGGAGAAGAGAAGAGGACCTAGTCCTGAGACTTGTGGAACTCCCATGGTCAGTGGGCTAATCTGAATAAAGATACAGCATGGTCTCTACTGGTTTAGCCAAGGGGATGCTGATCCAGGGAAGGGAAAATGGTGGAGGAGAGAGGGTCATGAACAGGGCAGATGAGAAGCAAGTTCATTTCTGGAACAAGGAACAGCCTGTTCCAAGGAAGAGAAGTGGGTGTTTCAGACTGGGGACATCAGGAATATAATGTGCTTGAAAGAGTGCAATGTGAAATAAAACTGGAAAGGGAGGTCAAAGCCAAATAACAAAGGGTTTTAAATGTCAGGCTAAGGAGTTTGTATTTTAGTCTGGCATTTACAGGGAGCCATTGAAAGCTTTTGAGCAGAGGAGTGCTACATCTGTGTTTTCATAGGAAGATTATATTGCTAAATACAGAGTATATGGATGAGGACTGCAAGTGAGGAGAGTAGTTAGGAGGTTATTACCAGAGTCCACATGGGAGGTGATGAGGGCTCGAATTCTGGCGAGTCAGAATCATACTGAAATATTTTGTTGACTAGCAGGATCAGTCTTTCTTTCTTTCTTTCTTTCTTTCTTTCTTTCTTTCTTTCTTTCTTTCTTTCTTTCTTTCTTTCTTTCTTTCTTTCTTTCTTTCTTTCTTTCTTTCTTTCTTTCTTTCTTTCTTTCTTTCTTTCTTTCTTTCTTTCTTTCTTTCTTTCTTTCTTTCTTTCTTTCTTTCTTTCCAGGGCAATAGCATGTTTATTAATGAAAAGGAAAAGTTATTTTTTAAAGCAAGTCTGGCATACAGCATCCACCAAGTTTTCATTTGTAAGGAAAATGGCAGTGAAATCAAAGAGACATTCTAATTATTCCATCTGATTACAAGGCAGAATAAATGACTATTAAAAAATAGCCCAAGTATAATCTATTTATATGTACAGTAATCATACAATTTGATTTACTGGAATGCCTCTGACTTATCATTTGCTGACTCATTTCAGCAACTCTAATGGGGCAGAATGATTTGAAAAAGGAGGAAGAAGATTCTAGAAAAAGAGGGGAGAGGTGAAGAGCTTGACAGTCCTATTTTTTTGGCAGTTATCTGGCCTTCTGCTGAAGTTGGGAAAATGGGAAAAGATAGGTAAGGATAATAGAAGTGATGGAGCTATCTTGAGAAGCCGAGCAACAGGATGAGGCCATGGATGTTTCTATGACTTATTATAGTGTTCATGTGTTTCTTAACAATTTAACAGGTATAGAACTGTGTGGTACCATTATTATTAGGTTCCTATTTTACTTTGCGTCACTGTTGAAGATTTTGAGTGTTGTGCTTCTGATCCCATTTCCCCCATTAGCCCTATGGTTTAATCACATTTTTATATGAATTTGCATAGTGCAGTGATTTTTAGGAATGCACATGTCTCATTTTAGCAGAACTATATCCTTAGCAAAACCAGACCAAATTGACAATTCCTAATTTCATCCCTAAACCAATGAGGGATTTCACCCTTGAGTGCATATTGTATTCCTAATGCCTCCCTATCGGATGCAGTGTGACTCAAATATTACTCACTTAGACATTAATATTATTACTTTGTAATTATAGACCCTTTCCTCTATTATTATTGCTTAAATAGTTCATGGTGACCTTCTGAGAATGGAACGCTTGAAGATGGGCTATTATTACCAGGATCATGCTATGAAAAGAGAATAACCTTATTAAAAGCCTCTTGGTTTTTATATTTTCACTGTACCATGCAGCATTTTGACCATGGGTCTTTTCTTTTCCTTTCCAGCACTGGCTAGAACCCAACAAGTCAATCGCCAAGCAAATGAAATGTAAGTTTTGATCCCAAACTTGGGTTTTGAATAAAAAGATACCCAAGAATTGGGTTATGTTTTTTTCAATTACGCTATTATTTTATTAGAATCATAGTAGAACCAGAAGGGACCTTAGAGATGTTCTATTCTGGCCCTTTCCTTTTATAGGTCAAGAAATCAAGGCACAGAAAAATTCAGTGACTGGTCCAAGATCACAGAGGTACTAAATGCCAGAGCCAGGATTTAAACACCAATCTTTTGAGTCCACAATTCATTGTTCTTTTTATTGATATAACACTGTAATTCTTTTACCCTGTGGGGGGAAAACAGGTTAAGTTAGAAAGGTTGACTGAGGTTTAGATAACAGTGGTGCCTCCTCTGTCCCAGCTAGGGCCATGAAAATGATCCTCTCTTCCTTCCTTCCCCATTTACAACCTTGTGTTATCTTCCCAGTTCCCAGCCTTGGGAAAACAAAGTAAATGGATACACACAATGAACCTTTGCTGCAAGAGGGAGTCATGAATTATCAGGACCCTAAAGGCTTCCCTTTCTGCTAAAGGGCAGAATATACCATTTCCTAGAGTCCTTCTACCCTTTGGAAGCACCATATTGAAATTGAGAAGTGATCCATTCAGTTTCAGAAAATTGATGAAAATGGTTCTGTTGCTTTGGGAGCCCAAGTCCTATGACATGTTATTATCACTAAATAGACAATTATCGTCTTCTTTTCTGTCCCTCAAAAAAGGAGTGAGGATACAGTGGTATAGTTTAAAGAGCAGTAACTGTGGAGTCAGAGGACCTGAATTCAAATCCTGACTCTGTTACTTCCTAGCTATGTAACCTTGTATAAGTTACTACCTACTTGGGCCTCAGGTTCCTCAGCTGAAAAAATAATAAGGTAGGACTAGATGAGGTGTTTTTAACTCTTTTTAGTGTCATGGACCCTTTTCATAGTCTAGTGAAGGTAATGGATCTCTTCTCAGCACAATGTTTTTAAATGTATAGAATAAATACCTCTGATTACAAAATGATGCTGAAATAGTTATCAAAATACTTAAGAAAAATCCCCAAGTTTATGGGTCTCAGGTTAATGGACACCAAGTTAAGGGGCCCTGGACTAAATGATCTCTCAGCTTCCTTCTAGCCCTCAATTCTGTGATTTCAGATTTCATTGTTTTGTTGTCTTACTGTTCAAGGCATCTGCCTGTGTAATCACATCTCTATGGAACTCACTGACCATCATTTTGGAGAAAGAGAAGGATGCTTGATTTATGATCCAGTTGCCTAGATGTTTTGTGATGATGACCTGCTCTTTGCTGTCACCATCCTGTTTTGTTTATGTCTAGGAAGGCAATTTTCAAAATGTACTTTAGGAATTCATTACATCTTCAGAAATTCATTTTATCTGTTGTGGGCATCCTGGCTGATTCTATGTGTAGATGGTAAATCAATTTCTCGCTTAAGTTCAATTGAACACATTATACACATCAGTTGCTGTCATTCAAGAGGCCCACCCTTTCCCCCTTTTAGGAACTGGAGTATAAAAGAGATAATCTGGAGAGACGCATCTTTGATAATTTTTAGAGGGAAGAAATCAATTCAATTTCCAATTAATTTTTAGCCTTTTTTATGCTACCCTTTGTTGGGTGTAGTTTTTATTGCATTATGGTCTGAAAAGTATACAATTAATATTTCTCCTTTTCTATAGTTGGATGTGAGGTTTTTATGTCCAATTATATGATCACTTTTTGTGAAAGTGCCATATACTTCTGAGAAAAAGCTGTTTTCCTTTCTATTCCTATTCGGTTTTCTTCAGAGGTTGATCATATCCAGCTTTTCTAAAGGAAATCAATTTACTTTAACAAGCATTTATTATACACCTACTTTGCACCAGGCACTATGCTAGGTACAAGGGGTCCTTCTGAGAGATCTAACAGCTAAAAAACAAAACAAAACAATAATTAGCCCCAAGGGGAAAAAAGAGCAGAACAGTCAGTGCAACACCATATGGCTATCTCTTTTTCCTGTTCTCACTTTCCATCTCAGAACTCATTCTCTTCTGAAGTAAAATGAGTGGCAGAAAGAATGACCCCAGTTAGTTCTAGCCAAGAGCTAGAGCTCCTGAGGCTAGGTGTATTCTAGGATGCTCAGTGGAAAGAACAGTATAGGTGAGAGCAGGGACCCCTCCATATTTATAATACCTCCATCCTTGGCATACTGGTAAATGTTTAATTGCTGGCTCTTGGTGGGAGGAGAGAGAAGGAAAGAAATGAGTGCCTGAGACACTTTATTTTATTTTATTTTATTTTATTTTATTTTATTTTATTTTATTTTATTTTATTTTATTTTATTTTATTTTATTTTATTTTATTTTTTAAACCCTTACCTTCCTTCTTGGAATCAATACCGTGTATTGGTTCCAAGGCAGAAGAGTGGTAAGGGTTTGCCTGAGACACTTTAAAGTTGAATCCGCATCTAAAAAAACCACTTTCTGTCTTAGGATCAATGCTGTGTCATAGTTCCAAGGCAGAAGATTGGTAAAGGCTAGGCAATGGCCAAGTCACACAGCTAGGAAGTGTCTGAGCCTTGTGTGAGTCTTGAACCCAGGATCTCTTCCTCTCTTATTCTGCATTATTAACATTTTCTCCACCACTTCCTTAAGTCCAGAAATCAATAAAACAATAAATCAAACCCTTATGGTGTTGACCAATTTCTGAGGTGTAAAAATTTAACAAGTGGTTCTTTTTGAAATGGTATGAACTGATTACAATGTACTTCTGCCTCAAGTTCAAAGATAAAATTATAAATGGAAGGAATTATATATTAGGTAGGAATTCTGTGCTAATGAGAGCCCGGATGTCAATCAGACAGTCAAGCAACAATCTAAGGAGGAACATCACACAGAGGTCCAAGCAAGGACTCCTGGTGGCTGTGGACAGTGGCAATGTGTTAACTATGGAGAACTCTGGAAAAGAACAATGAGAATAAAGGACGTGATCCAGGAATTATATGACAAGAAGAGAAAATGTACTCATCCCATGGCAAGAATGAGGGGTGACAGAGAGATAGTCAGTTCTTTTTTGCGGGAAAAATGCAAAGAAGGCTGCCAGCTTGTTGAGTAGATTCTCACTATTTGGTGAAAATTCCCATTTTCTCTGTTTCTCAACTATTTAGAGAAATGTCTATTTTTTTTTGTTTTTTATTCTGAAATGCTTTGCTCCAGGCTGACTGATGTCAATGATAACAATAATAACAACAATGGACAATTACTTGACAAAAAAAAAAAACCCAGGGAATTTTTGGGAGGACCCAGAATAGGGAGGCATAAGATGGGTAGAAAAGGATGGGTTGTGAGGGAGCTCCCAAGCTGATGAGCTCTTGTCTCCATTGCAATCTGTGCCATGGGCCATGTGAATGGGGGCATACGAATACAAAGAATGAAACCATTTCCACTCTCAAAGATTGAGGTGGGGTTGGCAAGAAGTACCAATATAAATATAAATAAAAAATATATAATATATATAATATATAAATAAAAAATAAAACAAAAAATATAAATATATAATATATATGAATAAAATATATATTTATATATAAATAAAAATAAAAAATATATATTTATAATATATATATAAATATATATATAATATATAATATATAAATAAAAAACAATTATGAAGTCCTTAAATACAAGGTAGTTAGAAAGGATGGACACCAGAAGTCAGGGAGGGGATAGAAGGGGAACCAGAGGGTCTTCATATAGAAATGGACTTCTTCCCCCCTTTTTTTAGAGTCAATGGACTCTTGCTCAGAATAATGTTTTGAAATTCATAAAATGAAAGTGCCATAGGTGGCTCAGTGGAATGAGAGCCAGGCCTAGAGACTGGAGGTCCTGGTTTCAAATCTGACCTCAGACACTTCCCAGCTGTGCGACCCTGGGCAAGTCACTTAACCCCCATTGCCTAGCCCTTACCTCTCTTCTGCCTTAGAACCAGTACTGAGTTTTGTTTCTAAGATGGAAGGTAAGGGTTATTAAAAAAAACACACAAAACAAAGGCCTAGGACTACAAAGGAAACCAATATATTGAAATTCACTTACTAAAAATAAAACAAAACACAAGTTAACAGTCTCCAAAAATGTAAAGTTGATGCTTGAGCTGCATCTTGAAGGAAGAAAGATTTTTTTTTTTTAATTTGGAGCAAAGGCTGTTATTAACAGGGTCATGCTATAAAGGGAGGAAACCTTATTAAAGGCCCCTTCGTTTTTATGATATAATCACAGGGCACATAAATGTGCATCATGTTGTAAGTAATTGAGGAGTCGAAGCCTTCCAACTGGAATCTGGCCATCCTTAAATGAGGCTGTGACCTCAAATACCCCAGCAATGTTCTGGCCCTGGAGGGAGCAGAACTTTTAGGGGAGGGGCTGCAGCCACAAGTGATTTTTCAGTTTGATTAAAATAACAAGATGATTAGGTTTTCCTCTTCTGCCTATGGAAAATAAATGACTTTCAAGGTGATCTAATTCACCTCGAATTCACAGTGTTGTGGGAAAAGTTTGGGATCTGGAATGAGAAGATCTGAGTTCAGGTTCCAGCTGTACCATTACCAAGTGGGTAGGCAACTCAGTGGATAGCGCTGGACTTGGATTCAAAAAGTCCTGATTTGGCATCCTGTTTCAGGCTTTGACCAGTTATGTGACTCCAGACAGATCAATTCATTGCTCAGCACTCAGGATTGGTGCCCTTCCTCATCACTTATATCCGATGAACCTCAGTTTCCTCTTTTGTAAAATGGGGTTAATGAAATTGGCATTGCTTTTTGCACAGGGTTGGGATGACTTAATGAGATAGTATATATAAAGTGATTTGTGAATTCTTCTAATTCTAAAATTCCAAGTGATTGTGAAGTCTTCTCATTAGTAAAATGTGGAGAATACTGTTTACTTCACATTATCAGACTTAAAGGAAGGAATAATAAATTCCAAAGTGCTTTCCAGACCTCAAGACCTTTTATAAACATGGGCTGTTATTATTATTGGCTTGTTGCCTTTGACAAATCATTTAACTCTTTTGAGTCTCAGTTTCCCCATTTGTAAAATAGGGACCATAAAATGTTTACTCTGTCCCTGACAGAGCTGTTGCGATGGCCAAATATGAAGTACTTTGTAAACCTAACTTGCTCTGATTATATAGGTTATCTATCTATTTTGGGACTGTATTTGCTTTCTCTTCTAGCTGGGAAACACGGAGGGTTCTTTTTTTCCCCTTTCAAAAAAATTATCTTTAATGATTCTAGTTTGGTCATTATCATCAGTCCAGGGAAAGCTGAGCCCCACCCCTGGGATTCAGCCACAGAGATACAAACAGGATCTTGTTTCCAACCCTGAGGCAATTTCTGCTGGGAATATGCCTTTTATGTTCCCGTAGCCTCTGTCCATTGGCAGTGCCTGCAGACTTCAGTAATGAAGATGCTTTTCTCTTCCCATCCTCAGGAAAGGAAAATGATTAGAAGGTCAGATTTC
Organism: Monodelphis domestica; assembly: GCF_027887165.1. Taxonomy (NCBI): domain Eukaryota; kingdom Metazoa; phylum Chordata; class Mammalia; order Didelphimorphia; family Didelphidae; genus Monodelphis; species Monodelphis domestica. The sequence goes on along the minus strand of NC_077233.1, from coordinate 165,302,904 downwards.
ATGTACAGGTCCATTTGGGTTCCTTTGGCCCATCCGTGCCCACGTGACTTCCTGGAGGAGGCTCTGAAGGTCGCCTGTCAAAAGTGGCTCATCCATCCATTCATCCAATATTTATTGAAAGCCTCCTAGGTCGGAGGGGAGGCCCTGACCCAGGCTGCTAGGATAGCATCGCAGGAGGGCTCCAAATCCATAACTGGAAGCAGGCAGAACAACGTAGAGGAAAAATCGTGGGATTTGGAATCCAAAAGTCCCGACTACCTTCAGTTTCAGGCTTTGTCAGTTTCTAGACGTGTGACCAAAGAGGTCAATTAATCTCTGGGAGTCTCACAATTAAGACACTTACATCTGGTATATTCTAGCAGGCAGTGGGGAGGAGAGGAGGAAGGTGTGGGGATAGATGGTCTCCTGGGTCCTAGGCTGGGAGCTCCTGGAGGGGGGGGGTCTGACTTTTGTCTTTCTTTGTATTACCCACAATTATCAGAGTGCCTGGCCCAGAATAGGGGCTTAATAAATGTTTAATGACTATCTACCAGCTCTAAATCTATAAACTATATTAAATGTATAATTTAAATATATTTTGGGGGGAATACTCTATATAAAGGACTAAGGTAGAATATAAAGAGAATAATCTTACTAAAGGCTCCTTAGTTTTTATGGCATAATCATAAGATACTTAAATAGGCATCATCAGCAATAAAGATTAAATAGAGGAAGGTTGGCATAAGACCTGGGTTCAGGTCCTGCTCTGGGCAAGTCCATTTCTCTGTACTCTAGGCAATTCTCTAAAACTAGAAATTATAGAGAAAGTGTCAGCCTCCATTGGTAGAGTTCCTTACTTACTGTAGAGTTCTCTGTACAAATACTACCCACAGATCTAGTCCCAGACCAGTTTTATCTCTATTCTATTTGTGGGAAGAGAAAAATTTTGCCTTTATAATTTTGCCTAAATTATACTAATTAGTATAGTATAATTATAGCAATAAAATTATATAATTTATTATATTTAATATATTTATTATGTAATGTATTTCTTACACATAATATATTATAGAATATATTTATTATATATCATATATTTATTAATATAGTATATAAATATATAAACATATATAATGTATAAATAATATTTAATATACATAATTTATTACATATAATATATAAATACGAATTATACCTATAGACTAACTTTAATTAATGATTTCTGCTGACACTGTCTCTTTTCTGGGGGGATAGAATTCTTACTACCTGGTTTGGCTTTCAGGACAGGAAAGAAAAAAGGAAGACAAGCATTTGTTAAATGTCTACTATATGCTAGGCATTATGCTAAGGGTTTTATAAATATTATCACATTTGAACCTCACAACAATCTTGTGAAATAGGTCTTACTATTATTCCCATTTTTCAGTTGAGCAAACGGAGGCAGATAGAGGTGAAATAGCTTGCCCAGGAAAAAATAGCTACTAAGTGTCTGAGGTCACATTTGAACACAGGTCTTCCTGACTCTAAGCTCAGAGCCCTTTCAATGTGCCACCTAGTTGCCTTGGGAGAAAAGATGTAAATCTTTTCCTTCTTTCCTTCACTTGCTTGCTAAAAATAGGTTGAATATTTCATTAGGATTTAAAAAGGAATGTTATATATAGATATTAAATATAATATAGATAATATATAACATAAATTACACACATATATAATAGATTATATATTATAAATATATGATAATATATTAGAAACATATACTATAATATAGATAACATGACACATTAGAAGTATATAATATAGATAATATAATACATATTAGAAATATATAATGTAATATAGATAATATATGACATATATGTAATAAAGAAAATAGACATATATTACTATATCAAGCTATAGTATATTTCCTATTATTATATCATTTATTAAATCATACTATGCTATATTATTTTACATTATATCATATATCATATATTGCATTATATCAGATTTTACTATTCAGTATACAAAATCCTATTGAGCTTGAACCAATAGATTACAGTAAGAAATAAAATGGGAAAGTTAAAAAGCTACAGAGATCTTTTGGGTTCATTTTGGCCTGATATACTAATTACAGGGGCCTAAAGCTTACTTTTCTAACTCCTTTCTTTTTGATTGACTTGCAGCTTTGCTAAGCTTCCTGTTGGAATCAGTTAGACCTCAATCCTGCTTGGGGTAGATATTAGATCAGCTCTCATTTCCTTCTGATAGACTTGGTTGGACCAGACTCCAAGGTGTCAGTCTTTTCCATTTTGTTTTCCTCTCCCTTAACTCTGGGTGTAGGATTTCAGGGAGGTTCCTATTCTATGCTTGTCACCAGGACTGGTTAAAGATCCAGGACTTCAGATCTGAAATACATTCAGTATTCCCTCTTCTTTGACCCTGTAGAACTAGGGAAATAACATCTGAGAAATACCTTTCCTTGTCTTGACTGCTAAGGTTTTTCTTTTCAGCTCTCAAGTCTTTTGCCTTGAATTAACAGTTGCCTATTTCACCTGCTTTTGAAAATGCTGATGTTCCCCAGAGCCGGAAAGCCATTTATTTATTCTTTATCTTGATTAAATAACTTTATAGCATAGTGAATGTGTTCTTAACTTTTCTAGTGTCACGAACCTCTTTGGCGAATTCTATGTGTGGACCCCTTCCCAGAATAACATTTTAAAATGCATAAAGTAAAATATACAGGATTACAAAGGAAACTAATTATATCAAAATGCATTTATCAAAATATATTTTTAGAAAAACTCTCATTTGTAGGCTCCCTTGAAATATATCCAATATCCATATCAGGATATTGATGTCCTCCTGTGTCCTGAGGTCACTCCTTTGGCCACTGTGGGAACTCCTAGTATAATGAGAAGATGTAGTATTGGGAAAGAAAGTTATATTTGTAGTCAGAGGACCTGGCTTCAAATCCCAGCTCTGTTCCTGTGTATGAGATTTTAGGTAAATCACTTAACCTCTCAGCCTTAATTCTCCCATAGCTATAAAATAGGTGGTTGGACACAATGCTTTGTAAAGTCTCTTCCAACTCTAGATCCTATGTCTTGAAGCAAATACCTTCTCCAAATGAGAACTTTTGTAAAGAAAATGATCTCTTCCTTCCAGATTGGGCATCATGGATTCTGTGGTCTGCGACTGGGAGACAGTCTCACATTCTGCTTCTAGCAGAGACTTTCTAGACTCAGTTTCCATTGTAGGTCTCATCCTGCTTTCCCTATCCATCCATGTGTGGATCCTAATTCATGGGCCAAGATGAAATGACATCAATATTCTGAAACCAGGGAACGCTGGACAACTGCTGGCTCTAAACAAATTTGATCTCTCATTTGTTGCGTGTATTTTCCTTCCCCCCTTTCCACTTTCATTAGAGAGACATAGGTGTGCAAAGAAGGAAAAATAAAAATGTAAATATAGTATATGCCAGTAAGATATTTCCTTTCTTTTCCATCCCAAAGTGCATGAGGGCATGGCATTACAAGGTATTAGAAAACTCCTTTAATAGTAGCAGTAACCAGGCAAAAACTAGGTTGATTTATTTGGAGCAAGGACCACACTGAGACTAAAATGATGAAATAGATGTAAATATAAACAAGTCACCATTATCAGGGACACTAAAGATCTCCTGAGAGTAGGGACTGGAAAAAGGGAATAATATCTCTGTCCTCAGAGGAAATAATGCAGGCATGTTGAAGGGGAGGGCATTAAACAGATTAGGAGGTAGGATGGTGGAGCTGTTTGAACATAAGATGCTGGAAGAATTAAATGTTTGGTTGGTAGCCAGAATGAGTTTAGATGAACAATATCCATGCAGTGCCATAACCTATTTATTTTCTTTTTTAAAACTTATTTTCTTTTGATCAATTACATGTAATAGATTTCTACATAAGTTTTCCTAAGTTATATGATCAAACTTATCTTCTTCCTTCTTTTCCCTTCCCCCTTCCAGAGCTGGCAAGTGATTCGATCTAGGTTATATACATATATTATCATGCAAAACATATTTCTATAGAGTTCTTTTTTGAAAGTGAATAATCCTAAAAACCCCTAACTCCAGAACTTACACCCAAATAAACAAGTGAAAAGTCATTTGATTTCATCTCATAGTCTATCCTTATTGATGGAGTAACTGCTATTATTTAATGAGTGTATCAAATCCTTTTTCCATTATGATACCTAGAACCTAAAAAGATAAAGAAAACATACTTATATATGATTTTATGGATTAAAATGTGCTTTATTTTTAACACTTCTATGAAACAGGTAATACAAATTTATCATTCTCATATTTGCAGATAGGAAAACTGAGTCTCATTCAAGGTCACAGAGTTAGAATCAGAGCCAAGATCCAAATCTAGGGGTATGCGTGCGTGCGTGCGTGTGTATGTGTGTGTGTGTGTGTGTGTGAGAGAGAGAGAGAGACAGAGACAGAGACAGACAGACAGACAGAGACACAGAGACACACAGAGAGACAGAGACAGAGAGAGACAGAGAGAGAGACAGAGACAGAGAGAGAGAGAGAGAGAGAGAGAGAGAGAGAGAGAGAGAGAGAGAGAGAGAGAGAGAGATAGCACATACTACTTTGTAATCAATCCGAGTTGAAATTCCACTCTACCAGTTATTAGTAGATATGACTTTGGATAAATCATTAAAGGTTCATATCAACATAAAGTCTGTACTCCTTTGACCAAAATTATTCTAAATCCTCTGTACAAGACATTAGTCTAGTCTTTTGCTCTACTAATAGCTTGCATTTATATTATACTTTGAGGTTTGCAAAAAGGCTTTACTTACAGAATCTCATTTGATTCTCATAATAACTGTATAAAATACATTCTTTTTTATCACCCTCGTTTATCAAATGAAGAAACTGAGTCTTAGAGAGCTTAAGTAATTTGCCCAGAGTCTCAAAGCTAGTTAGTGTTATTTCTAAAATGAGGACAATTTGTACTTTGTAATGGGCAGTATTATAGGAGGTGAAATGATGGGTCTATCCATTCAAATGGGCCTCTTTCCAGAAAATCTGGTATTGTGCATGCAGGTGAGCTAAGTCTCACCTGCCCAGTTGAAAGTGTCCATATAATGGTTCTCATTCATAGGGATATGAAGCCTGATAATAATTTGATTGATTGCTATAATCATATTAAAATGTGATGATTGACTTTGGCTGCTGTGTGCCTAAAGTAACCATCATAAAATTAAGATTGCCTAGTGCAAAGAATAATGTTCTAGGAGACCTGGTTACTATTAGTCTTAGCTCTGTGACACTAAGGAAATCACTTTGTTGGGCCTTAGTCTTCTTATTTATCAAATGAAAAGGCTGGACTAAATATTCATCTTTTTATTCATTCATTTGTTTGTTTGTTTGTTTATTAAAGCCCTTATCTTTCAATGTGGAATCAATACTGTTTATTGGTTCCAAGGCAAAAGAGTGGTAAGGGCTAGGCAATGGAGGTCAAGTGACTTGTCCAGGGTCACACAGCCAGGAAGTATTTGAGGTCAGATTTGAACTTAGGACCTCCCATCTCTAGGCAAGGCTCTCAATCCACTGAGCTACCCAGCAGTCCCCTAAATATTCATCTTTAAAGTCTCTCTCAACTCAAAAATTCTGGGGCTTCTTTCACATCCAAGCAATTTTATTGATAAATAATGGAATTTATAAATTATAGAGCACACCAAAAGTCTTAGTGTAGTTTGCTTACAACAGTGCTCTGCCTAAGCCTAGAAGAGAAAGGGTCATTCTTTCTATTTTGGTGAAGTGCTCCTTTCTGATTATGATAGTTCGGGTCATTTAAAAACAAGAACAAACTTCTAAGCTGTGTAGCTTGCCAAAGAGATGGAAAGTTTTGAGTTTAATTGATTTAGGTAGGATTGAGGGATGAACCATGAAACTATATACAAAGAGCAGACACAGAGATGGAGGAAAATTCCATTTATCCTGCAAAGCAGCCTGTGTGCTTTATTGTGGCTGGGAGATATTTGAGGTCCAATTGTCCAATCAGAGTAGTTAAAGCTATATCGCTATTATGTTCACTGGTCCTGAGGTACTGCCAAATATCCTAAAAGGCCTGAGAATAACATTTGTATGCAAATGTAGGTTAGAAGATAATATACAAGGTTAACTCATATTTAATAAACATATTTTAGTCCTGTTGTAAGTGGTTTTCCACATTTGTACTTCCTGGAAATTATTATATTCTTGTAAGAAACCCTAATATCACTATGTGATTTCCTCCTTTAATGATAATACATCCTTGCTAATTTATTTTCTTTCTCTTTCTTTTCTTCTTTCTCTCTTTTCCTTTTTCTTCTATTTCTAGTTTTCCTTTCTTCTCTCTTTCTTTCTCTCTCTGTTCTTTCTCCTTTTTCTTTTTCCTTTCTCCCCACCCCTTCCCCCCTTTCTCCTCTCCCTTTCTTCTTTTCTACCTAGGCAGAAGAGCAGTAAGAACTAAGCAATTGAGATTAAGTGACTTGTTTAGGGTCACACAGCTAGGAAATGTCTGAGGTCAAATTTGAGCCCAGGTCCTAGCTTTCTATCAACTGAGCCTTCTTGCTGCCCTGCTCTTTTATTTTCTATGTAGTGTTGACTAGCTACCTTTTAAACACATAACAAGAATTATATCACTGAGGTGAGACAAACAGTAGGTTGTTTTCCTTTGGGGTTATTTGATTTCAGGGTTTGAGTCTTTTTCAACAGGGGAACAAGAGTATAAATTGGGTGGGATGATGATGGGAATTATTAGTAAGAATAAGAGAATTGGCCTTAGAATCAGAAATACTTACCCTCTTAGTGCCCCACTCTATTTTCTAAGTCTCTAAGAAGGCTAACATTTTGGGACCATAGGCAAGTCATTTCATATCCCTGGACCTCAATTTCTTAAGCTGTAAAGTGAGGGAGTTGGACTAGATGGTTGCTGAGGTCCCTTCTAGCCCTACATCTGTGGTCCTGTAGATAAGCTGCTGACAAGTTGCCCCATGCACTTCACTGGAGGCAGTTTCTACTCTGGAAGTTCCTCAAAAGGTCACAGGTAGAGAAGTTAAAGTCTAGCTCACTTATTTTGTAATTAAAGAAGCTCAAATCCAAGGTCCAAGATATAACTTCTGACTACCATTGTGTCCCTAAAAATAATCTTTTTATTGTTCAGTTGAGCCCGACTCTTTGTAAACTCATTTAGGATTTTCTTGGCAAAGATGCTGGAGTGGTTTGCCATTTTCTTCTCCAGCTCATTTTATAGATAAAGAAAGTAAAACAAACAAGATTAAATGACTTGTCCAGGATCACATAGCTAGTCTGAAGCCAGATTTGAATTCAGGAAAATGAGTTTGCCTGGCTCCAGGTCTGATACGCTATCCACTATGCCACCTAGTTACCCTCCAAATAATCATAATACTTTCCATTTAAATAATACTTTACACATCCATTATGTTAATAGTTAAAGGAATTGTTGAGGATTGAAGAAGTACAGGGGATAAGGAAGGTTTTGTAATAGGGAATGGAGGAGTTTCAGGGATAAAGGGAATATGGATGCTGGTGAGGTAACAGGAGGAAGATACCCCCTACTGAGAGGCTGTCTGTGAAAAATGGGGTTCTGAAATGGGCCAACTATGATAGCCTGAGGGGATGTCTTCTCTATTGATTGATGTTGAAGATACCCTAGAGCAGGTAAGCATGGACCCTCCTGAGGGACAAGCCTCCCCCCTGACCAAGGTCGCCTGACAGGGGTCTAATAAGGACCATTTATGGTTCAATGGTTGTCCTTAGGTACAGCCTCCTCTATGTTCCCCTGAAATGACAGTCCTCTTATCTGACTGTGGGTTATTTAACTCAAGATGAATTTAATAACAAGTTTGGATTGGGAAGATATCAGGGAAGAGGGAATCAGGATTTCCCTAGATTGGGTTTGAGTCTCTCTCAGCTTTAGAGCTGAGGCCAGGCCTCCCAGACTGGTGGAGGGTTTCTTTTATTCCTGTCTATGCTAGCTTTCTTAAGTTCAAAGTCTTAGCAGTAGACATCAAGAGGAAGAAAAGGTTCTGACCTTCAGAGCTGGTTGGGTCTATCTCTTTGGGCTAGCACCCTAAAGATCAACCTTACAGTCCAAACTGCCCCCTTAAATCCTTTTGTTCAATGACACAATCATAGAAATCCAGGAAGAGCACATAGTCAGGAAATATCTAGGAATAGAGGTACTTCTATCCAGAGACAGGGAAAGAGAGTGCTCCTTCCAGTCTAAGGGCCAGGAAAGAGAGTCCTTGAGAGCAACTGTCACTCTCCAAGTTGCCCCTCCCCCCCCAACCAAATGTCATTACTGTCTATCAATCTTCACTCTAACATTCCAACTGCTGTTTGCTCCACCTCAGTGGCAGGAAATCCAGAGCTTGATTCAGTTTTCCTTACCATAATTATCTCATTTTATTTTCAGAGCAACCTGCTGAAATAAGCAGGGCAGTCACATTTTATAGGACAAAGGAAAAAGAAGGAAGCTAACATTTGTGCATCTATTGTGTGCCAGGCATTGTCCTAATTTTTTTTACAAATATTATCTCATTTTATCTTTATAACAACCCTGGGAAATAAGTGGTATTTCTAGCCCTATTTTACAGTTGAATAAACTGAGGCAGACAGAGGTTAAGTTATTTGCCTGGAGTTATATGACTAATAAGTATCAAAGGTCATATTTGAACTTGGATATTCCTGAATCCAGACCCTGTGCTCTATCCACTGCCCTGGCTGATTTCTTAGCTTTCCTTTTTATAGAGAAGGAAATTGAGGGTAAGTTACTGGAATAATATCATTCATTATTTAGTGAAATACTGAATAATAGTAACTCTTCCCTTTTTATATGTTTATAACTCATCCTTTTAATATCTGACAACCCTGATCAGTGTACAGTTTGCAATATACCCTAACCCACTTTTTTCTCCATCTTAAAATTTAAGACAACTTTTACTCTTTGGGCACCTCTTTTATCCTTCATAATTTCTCAAAGATTATGAACAGTGATTCAGTAATCATGTCTCTTTCAGGATTCTGGTATGTAATTTCTTTTTCCCAGGAACATTATTCTCAGCTTGGTGATCTTATTATCTCCTTGCCAATATTGTATTTCAGTTCCCTCTAGACTAGGGGTTCATAACATTGGCTGAGATGGGAAAATTATATTTATATTTTCATTAATTTCTAACTGAAATTTGACATTTCTTTCAATTGATTAGAAACATCAATTTTGAGAAAGAATCCATAGACTTTCACCAGACTGACAAAGGGAACCAAGACACACACATAAAGGTTAAGAACCTCTGTTCTAGAACCCATCTGTTCTAACTTTTCTAATCTGAAAGTCATTTTAATTGATGAAAAAAATAATTAATATTTAAGATGTATATTTCAGTTTCCTTCTTATCATCTGCTAATATTATTTAATCTATGTGAGCAGGGATAGTCTTTATTCACTTCCTGGCTTAGAACATATCTAAAAGGCCATTTTATTTTGTGGTTCACATTTTTCACAAATCTCAGCTCATTCTGGGCTTTAATGTTTCTGGTGCTGCTCTTTTCATCCCATATTAATCTTTTGTATTCATGATTAGTTATAATCTCTTCATTGCATGCCTTTTGTATATAAATTTTGACCTGAACTCATCGGAATGCTTCTTAAATAGTCACTGGTCTCTTTAAATGCCTTCTTTTATTTCTCTGAGACAATTTGTGATTTTTTTTTGTGAGAATTTCTTTTTTGAGATCCTCTCAGCCCCTTTGGAACAATTTTCTCTTCTAGAATCTCTGACCAAGAGATTCTACTTAAGTTTATTTGTAGGTGAAGGGAAAGAAGGGAAAGGAAAAGAATGACTATTTATATAATATCTACTATTTTCCAGGCATTGTGCAAAGCACTTTTATGAGTGTTATCTTATTTGATCTTCAAAATAACCCTATGGGGTGGGTACTATTATTATCCCCTTCATATAACTGAGGTATACTGGATCTGAACTTCTTGATTCCAGGCATTTGCTTTCACTGTACTACCTAGCTTTCTCCAAATATTTGATAAATATTGGTTGCATTGACATGGGCATTGTACCCCCAGAAGCTTAGGCAAACTATTATCAGTGAAATTCCTTTGCTCCCTTACATCCTGGTGACTCTTAGCGTAAAACATCTAATGACCCCATAGGACATCTGAGATGATTGTCCTCCTTTGATCCTCCTTTAGATTGAAGATGGACAGAGAGATGCACCTCCAGGCTACAACTCGATTCTATCAGGCTGTATCTCAGACATCTGTCTGTTCCCTTAAACTAAGGAATCTTTTATGAGGGTTATTCCCTATGTCTGCAGGCAGACCCCAGTCAGATAACTAAACCCCTAAATGAATGCCTGAGGGTTTACCACTCTAGAGTCGTGTCCACACCATGACATAGCATCTGTTGTAAAGAGTATAAAATCCTCAGAACTGATGTCGTCTGACATCCATGCTGTCCTCCCAAGGAATAGCCTTTCATCTTGCTGTTCTACCTGTACCATCCTCCTGGCCATTCATCTCAACATTACTCTCCAAATTAATACATTTCTCTTTTTATTTTTAAGCTAAGTTTTGGAGTCTTGCATTCTTTTTTTTTTTAATATATTTTATTTGATCATTTCCAAGCATTATTCGTTAAAGACATAGATCATTTTCTTTTCCTCCCCCCCACCCCCCATAGCCGACGCGTAAGTCCACTGGGCATTAGATGTTTTCTTGATTTGAACCCATTGCTTTGTTGATAGTATTTGCATTAGAGTGTTCATTTAGAGTCTATCCTCTGTCATGTCCCCTCAACCTCTGTATTCAGGCAGTTGCTTTTTCTCGGTGTTTCCACTCCCATAGTTTATCCTTTGCTTATGAATGGTGTTTTTTTCTCCTGGGTCCCTGCAAGTTGTTCAGGGACATTACACCACCACTAATGGAGAAGTCCATTACGTTCGATGATACCACAGTGTGTTTGTCTCTGTGTACAATGTTCTCCTGGTTCTGCTCCTCTCGCTCTGCATCACTTCCTGGAGGTTGTTCCAGTCTCCATGGAACTTTGGAGTCTTGCATTCTTGCAAAAGGTATCCTTCCCGAACCCCAGGGGTGCATCTCTTCACTCCCACAATAGCATGATGGATTAAAGTAGGTAGATGCAAAAGTACTAGATTCTAGTAACTAGAAGATAAATATACCAAAACAATATGAACAGAAACAAAACTGAGATTTTTCTCAAGGCAAGATAAATTGAAGGAAATCACTGAATAAATATATAACATAAAGTTATGAAATAACTGAATGTGACTATGGAATCTCAGTATGAGATGATAATGAAGACATCCTGGATAAGACATACAAAACAATAGCTTGCTGAAAGTAGAATTGTTTTACTGGGAGGACAGAAGGGTCAGTGAAAACTGAAAAACAAAATCAGAAAATTACTCAAGTGGGAAAAAAAAAAAGATTTAGAAGTAATGATAATAGAAGTGACCAATCTGGAGGACAAATCAAAGAGAAAAAAAAATAAGAATTATCAGGTTTCTCAAAACCTATCAAGATAAGAATATAATAATTTAATTTCATGAAATATGAGAAAATTTTCCAGAAATATTGAAAAATAGGAATAATTTGCAAACTGACAAAATTCATATATGCCAATAAATATAAACTTTAGCTTCAGTTCTTTTGGCTGCATAATTGTCAAGTTCCAGGATTATAATGGCAAGAAGATGATTTTACAGGTAGTAAAGAAGAAAGCCATCATATTAAAAACCAATGATTCAAAACTTTCAAGATTTTTCTATAAATATGAGAAAAGAATAATTTATATATTTATTTTTTATTATATTATATAAAATTATATAAAGAATTTATAAACTAAAAGATGAATCTAGGACCCTCAAGTCAATTTCCCTCTAAAATTAAACCTTCTTTTTGGAAGGAAAAAAAGCATTTAAAATTCAAGATAACTTTTAGTAAATTCATGGGATGAGATGAAGAACCAATCTTATAACATGTTTTGTTTTCAAAGCCAGTAAGAACATAAAGTCTATAGAACAGACTTAAATTATTAAGCTAAGTGCTTTAATCAAGCTAAGGTACTTTATAACTGTGATTAACTAGTCCCAATCTCTATGCATTCACTATAGAAAGATTAAAAACAACAATGGTTTTGTTTTGATTAACCTCCTAATGACACAAGTCTGGCTTGTTGAGGAAAAAAAAGAGTAGGGAGAGAAAGAACCAGTTGATTATAGGTGTTACAAATAAAGAGAGAAAAAGAACAAAGGGGTAGGATATGAGGTTAGAGGGTGGAATTAGAAGAAATTAGAAAGAAGTGCATCTGGCAGGAAAATTTAGGTAAGAATAGCTGATGAGCTTGTTTCTTGTTACATATATAATATATATATATATATATATAATTTATGTATGTGATATATAATCCATTATATGTTAATATATCACAAATATACATAGTGGAAAGACACTGCAAATGTATCCAACATTGATCAGAAGGAAGGATTGCCTTTTGGGAAATTACATAGTTCTTTGAAAGATTTCAAATTTCTTTCTGAAGCAGAAGTCCCTCAGTTTAATGTGAATATTCTTTCAGTGATATCATCCCATGGTATCATATTCAAATAGAAATGATCCCTACAACTAAATATTGACTTAGAAAATGACAAATTAATGCTATGTTATAGTGTATTTTAATTTATTTTGTTAAACATATGCCAATTAAAATTTAATTTGGTTCAGCCACACCTGACAGTTTCTTGGGCCACAGGCTTAAGTTTGATGCCTCTGAATTTTAAGTCCTGAGATAGGGCAGCTTCAATTGAAATTGAGGATCATGCAAAGAGCAATGGTGGGTATTCATTTATACCCATGTGATTGAGTATGAAAAGGCTGACACAAGTTGCTAACAAAAAAGGAGAAACAAAAAGGATATCACCAAAGAAATGCATGAGAAAAAAACGAAGAGAAATAACTATGCTCCTTTGATATTAGTACAGTGTTGGGAGAGAGCGAGGAAGATTACTCAGTTTGAGTGAACCAAACTTATGAGAAGAGCTATCTTGGAATCAAATGGAATGGGTTGAAATCTGCACTTTTGGAGGAAGTACTTCTATCAATGAGGTCACAAATCCACTGGTAGATTACAATAACATATGGTGGTTACATAGTACTTTAATTTTTTGCAAGCAATTGACATAAAACTTTGTAAGGTATAGATTCCTGATTTGATTCCTATTCTATTGATGACATCAAGTGACTTGCTTTTGGCCACGTGGCTAGTACAAGTTAGAGATTGTTTTAAATCTAGGTCACTCCTCATTTCATGACTCATTCTTCCATTATATATCCTACAGCTTCTCAACTATTCTGACAACAATATTTGTATTTTAAAAGAAAGAGATGGGGTGGTATAAGGGTATTAGCAAGCATTCCCCAGCAAATGCTTATAACTGGCAGTCTGAGATAAAAATAGAGCTAGATACACACTTTTAAATATAATCCATACATTTAACATTTTTTCCATCACTTTCTTAATTCTTAGACGCCCAACTCTCTTTCATCTCACATATCCAATCAGTTGCCAAATCATGATATTTCTACAACATTTTGGGTATACTCTTCCTTTTCTACCCCAACACAACTACCATCTTCATTTAGGACCTTAGCCTTTTATTGACTAGATTGTTGCAACATCCTTCTAATTGCTCTTGTTGCCTTAAATCTCTCACCTCCACTTAGTATATTCTTCACTCTGTTGCTGAAGTGATTCATAAATGCGCATTTGACCATGTAAATCTTATTCTTCATAAATTCCAGTGACTCTTAATTTCATATAAGATAAAATATAAACTCTTCTGTTTATCTCTTAAAGACCTTCACAATCCAAGACTTAACCTGTCTTTTCAGTTTCATCGGGCATTAATTATATGTTCTACAATCTGTGATCCCGCCAAACTGACTATCTCTCTGTTCTTTACCCATGACAATCCATCTCCCATCTTTCTGCTTTTTCAATGACCACCTCCAATTGCTGGAATATACTCTGTCCTCCTCTGACTCATAGAATCCTTCTTTCCTTTCAGGTTCAGTTCATTTACCATCTTTTCTATGAAAGTCTTTCCTAATCCTCTGATGACCTCCCTCTAAGACTTTCTTATTTACTTACTTTGGCTTTCTTCTCTTTCCACTTATACATATTCATGTTGTCTCCTTCATTAGCTTAATCATTAATGATTATTATATAATATTATATAATAATTAATCATTAGATGTAAGCTTATGAGCATGAATTTTATTAGAGTCCCCATATTCATGGAGGATTCATTTTTCTGGATATATTCATGTAGTTCTTATGGAAAATTCATATTTTTCTTTTGCATCTTTCTTTGCAGCTGTGAAAGGAGTAACTTCCTTCTTATTCAGGATCTCCAAATCTGTAACGAAGTTCTATCCTTGTTAGTCTTTGATTTAGTCACTTCTTTGGTTTTAGTTCCTGAATAGAGAATTCATGTTAAGGTCAGGTTTTGATTCCTGCCATGCTTTTCAGTGATTGGTCTTGATTGATATCTATCTGGATCAGCGGAAATTCCTGTGCTTATCTCTGCCTCCTAGAGTTTACTCCTCCTGGGTCTTTGAGGTTCAGAGCTCTGGATTTCAAGGGTTCTTTATGGTGTCTCAACATGGTGATAGGAACCTGGATCCCTTGTGTGATTCTAGTCAAAGCCACACTTTCACTGATTGCTTACCATGTCCTTAGTGATCATTTGGGTCCCACTTTAAATTTTCAACCACCCTGGGACTTTCTCAGTGGAACTTTGTACTATTGCTTCCCCTATACAAAGAGAGTGATAGGCTGGTCTTTTCTAGGGGGCCTGTGGGATTGTTTCCTATACTAGCAACCTCCTTATTTTTTTCCTTTAATATTTTGTTTTTTCCTCTCAATTACACACAAAAACCCCAATGCCTAATTATTTAAAAAAAGTTTAAGCCAAGTTCTACTCTCTCCCTCCTCTTCTACTTTCCTGAGATGGCAAGCAATATGATATAGGTTATACATGTGCAATAATGGAAAACATTTTCTCATATTAATCAGTTTGTGGGAGAGAATTTAAATGAACAAAAATGAGAGAAGAAAGAAAGTGAAATATAGTTTGTTTCATCTGCATTCAGACTCCATCAGCTGTTTCTCTGGAGGCATTTTTCATCATGAGTCTTTGGGGATTGTCTTAGATCACTTTTTTAGCAGTCTCCTCATTATTGAGTGTAGGCCATTTGTTGACTTCTTGTACACTTTTGGGGTGGAAGAAGTCTCTTATTATAGTTTTCATTGGACTTCTTGATTGTTATTCTGTGCTAATTTAGTGCTAATTTCAGGTTTTTGCTGGAGTAGATGTAGGAAAGATAAACAGACTGTCTCCATTCAGACAGCTATCTTGACCAGAGGTCTCTAGACAAATTCTTGCATGGTGTATGAAGATTTTAAAAAAAATTATTAGAAAGCCCCCAGGTGGTATGTCATTAACTCTTGAGAATGATGTCACTGAGGGCATCTGCGATTTTTAAGGACAACATGTTCTTTGCTATCCCTAAGTTTGACTTAGTATATTGTATTTCTGATATTCTTAAGCACATCAAAGGAAGGAAACTCCCTTTATTTCAAACCTCTTTATTCATCCACAACTTTAACATTTATTTTCTGGGCTCAGTACAGGTGAAATAACTCTCCAGGAACCAAAATATAGGTTATATGATGTTGGTATTTAAGATATTTGTCTTTTGCCTTTAATTTGGAAAAAAATGAGTCATTTTGTAAAATCTGTCTTTTTAACTGGAAATTGCCTTTTTCTGAGCTGTGCTAGAAAGACTAAAGCTTAGAACTCTGTCATTTTAAAACTTATTTGAGTAGAAAAATATCCTAATTGATGCCATCTGGACAGAGAATCCTCCTAATTGGGCTGCTCACATCACTAAGCCTCTGGTCTGGAGTCCCGAGTTGCCTCCAGCTGGGAGTTCAGTTCTAGAATGAGTAACCCTGAATGTTAATATTTAACTCACAAGGAAAATCTTGACTCCTGTCTCTTTCAAATATGGATCAAAGCCAGCATATAAGCTGAATGTATATGCATACTAGAAGAAAGAGAGAAGCATCTATTAAGTAATCACTATGTGCCAGGCATTATGAAAAGTGCTTTACAAATATTATCTCATTTGATTATCATAACATCTCTTGGAGGTATGTGCTATTATTCCATTTTTTTAAAGTTGAGGAAACTGAGGCAGATAGAGATTAAGCCCAGGTTTACATATCTCATAACTGTCTGAAGTCATGCACATATAAGGTCAAATAAATTATCTTTTTTGATTTCAACTTCCTTCCCCACAATTCTGATTTCATCTCTTTTAAAAATTCTTCCCTCTCCTCACATTCTTGCCCTTTGCTTCATTGTCTTCACAATGGCACAATCACAAAAAGAGTAGAATTCATAAGTGATTAGGAAAGGACCTAGGATCATTCTTATCTTCAATTTATTCATTAAGAGTCAGAAGATTTTCTTCTCTCATGTAATAGATGGAAAAGTACTTACAAATCCAAGATTGGCAGCTTAGACCTAGAGGTTTTGAAAAAAAAAGAAAGAAATGAGTTTGAAACATGTTAGAGTGGTGGCAATTTTGCATTTCTGGATATGATATAAAGGAATCAAGTTCTTTCTAGTTGCAAATGTTGATGTTTTATACTAAATTTATATTTTTAGATGGCTCAAAAAAACTCAAATGAATTGTAAATCTTTTGTTTTCTTATAAAGACTAGGTAGGTATTCCTATTTATGAAATCTTCCACTAGTGTTTTACCTTGGAGCCACAGTATAGCTTAGAGATAACTCTGCATTCTCAAAAATGGTGAATTTAATTGTCCTACTAAGCTTCAGAGGGTTCTGGCAATGAATAGCCATGTCAGTTGTTGGAAGATTGTTAACTTAGCTAATTTTTTATTGGCTTATGGCTACCATTAATGGTAAATTTGTGTGTGTGTGTGTGTGTGTGACTCAAGCAACTTGACAGGCATTATGATATAGTGAGTAGTTAGAGTTTTAGCCCTAGATTTCAGAAGACCTGAGTTTAAATCCTGCCTCAGACACATATTAGCCACAATATCCGGGGAAGCTCTCAATGTCTCAGTTTCCTCATCTGTAAAAATAAAGGAGTTGAATTGAATGGTTTCTAAGGTCCCTTCTAGCTCTAAATCTATGATCTTATGTTTGTATAAACTAATAATGATAAATGATTAAAGCATACAAGATTGTGATCACTATTGATGTAGGCTGTATCTAATTAAGCCATAGATTTGTTAAGTGTAAAGATGTATTTTCCCCTTCTTTGATTCTCATAGTGTTCCATATCAATTCTCTCTTTTAAATCTGCCCCAAACAGATTCAGCATAGTACCAATCAATTATAGATTCTGGTGGGGAGGAGATCAGGAAAATATGTCAGGGTGTGATTTTTCTGTACTCTAACTATATACCTCTGTTGAGGCAGCTGGAATGATGCTGAGAATTCTTGTGAATGGAATGCTTTCTAGTAGGCATTTTATAAACATATTTTCCTAAGTAAATAAAGTCTTATTTATATGTTAATTATTCAACTTCTGGTGTTCTCTCTCTATGAAACTTGGATATTAAAGAACTGGTCAGGGAGGCAGTATATATACTACATCAGAAAAGGCATAGGTTTTGAATTCAGAGATCTGGGTTCATATCTTATTTTTGACATTTATTATATATTTGATTTTGGACAAGTTGCTTAACTTTTCTGGGCATCAGTGTACTTATCTAAATGAAAGGGTTGGATTTGATGGTCCCTTAGGTCCCTTCTACCTCTAGCTCTATGGTCCTGTGATCTTAGCAGTGATTTAAAAATAAAAGCTTATCATGAAAGGAAACCTACCATAGAATGGGACGTATATCTCAGACATAGTCAATGTGTATTAGTTTGTTTTGCTTGATTATTCATGTTTGCTACTAGGGAGGGCTTCTCCTTGGAGAGGGAGGAAGTGATTTAGTTAGTGCATAGTTATAATTCTGGGAAAAAAGAGTCACTGAAACATTTTCTAAAATGCAAACAGAAGAAGGAGAAAGAAGGAAGAAGACTGAGAGAGAAATAGAGTTCTGTTTCCTTTATTCTCATATTCCCCTTCTGGACACTTTGTTGCATTAAGTAGGGTGTGGAACTGATCTGATGCTTTTATACTGAGGCATAAAAGATACAAAGATAAAAGACTTGAGTTTACTATAGCAAATGTGGAAAAATATAGATAGAAAATACCCAATTAGCTCTGCTCCCTGAAGGAGAGTGGACTGTGAGATAATGGATGAGTTTTGAGCATCACTATAGCACTCTGTTTCCAAATTGTAGTCCTTGTACAACTAATTTGATTCAGAAAAATTATTCTTATAAGAGGGTTTATGCACAAGTAGAATACTTGCCCCTGGGATGGGAATAGCACTGGATTTTGAGGTAGAGGCCCTTTATTCAAGTTTTGACCCTGCAACCTACTTTCTATGACCTCACCTCAGACAGGTGAATTGACCTCTCTGGCCTTCATTTTACTTGCCTCTAAATTTAATGGGTTGGACTAAGTGATCGTTAAAGTCCTTTCCAACTCTAAAACTATAATTATATGATCATTCTTAGGAACCCCTCAGTGCATTTTCCTGTACTTGATTCTAGGCATCACTCATGTTGACTCAATCAAGTCATGCAGTGATATATTCTGCCTCATAGTGAACAGGTTAAACACTAAATAAGGCTTCCGTACAGTTCATTTGTAGGTATGGGATTGGCAGGCAGGGCAAGTAAGGAAGCTGATAAGAACAAGATTGGAAAAAAAATTTGGGGAGGAGAAACCTGCGCTATAGTCATATATGTGCTGACTGACTTGAGTATATGTATTTTGCATTTGCTTTGGGCTTCCGCTCACACATTTGATTTTTGTTTTGTTTTGTTTTGTTGAGTGCAATGCCTATTATTACCCAGCTAATCATTTCATGGGCTAGTCTATAAAGACAGCCTTTCCTGTGTTTGAATCCATGTTTTTTGCTGCTGTTCTCATGCTTTTTCTTTATAATGTTTCAGCTCATCCACCATATACCATGTGCTTTAGAGTGAAATTCTACCCACACGAACCTTTGAAGATTAAAGAAGAGCTCACCAGGTATTTTTTGTTTGTTTGTGCATTCAATTCACACCCTCCCTAGCCAGGGGCTCATTTGTTGAGCTGCCAGGCTCTTTTTACGTCTGTGGTGAAATGCTATAACAAGGCATGTGCCCAACCACACATTGCAGTTCGTAGTGTTTCCCTAACACTTAATTGTCTTGGAATTTTTTAAACAGTTGTCGTTGGGAGTGTAATTAAGCCATACAAATGAACAGTGGCTTAAGGGGGAGGTGTCCTTAGAGAACAGCTTACAGGGGGATGCTAAAAATAAATAGAAGAAGAATGTTTCTAATGCAGAGGGCAAAGTAGAACAGCAGGAACCTGAGAGCATCCATGATGAACTAAATCATTCCTAGAAGAAAAAGAGAGATTGACAGCAAGAGCTACTTTTCTCCTCCTAGACTGAGCTTTCTAAATAAATCCTTCTTCTGTGTCCTTGCTCTATCTTTAGTTCCTACCCAGCATAACTCTCATTCCTCTCCAGACGGCAAACCCTTCTCAAGGTCCTTTTATGTAGAAGCTACCTGCTGGAGCCTTGCTTCTAACACACTCCTCTAGCTCCAAGTCCAATATCCTGACCTGAAGTCACAATTTTTGGCTTGGCTACAAGTTGAAGGACATGAGTTTATCCATCTCTAACCTCTTTTATATATGCAATCCAAGTCTCCCATTTTAAAGCTCTGCTCTTCATCACAATGTTTCTGAAAACCTTTCTAGAAAGTGGATCTTTGTAAAACAGACTTTATTTTCACATAGATAAATACTGTAATTAGGAGTTCTGTTACTGACCAAGGTTTCAGTATAAAATGAAATCATAAAATAAATCATAGGTATGATCAGAATACACAATTACAACAAAGATAAAATAATTTATAAACTCATAAATTGTAAACTTTTACAAATATACTGTTTATGCCAGTTATAAAGGGAGTCCAAATATATCACAAGTACACATATAGCCCATAAAATACATTTCTATTATAGCACAAATTTTTAATATGAATATTTTACATGTAAATTAATATTTTAATTAAGTGATTTTCCTCACAAGCTTTGACTTTAGAAGGATTTGGGGGATGATCAGTATATTCCAAATCTCTTTTAAAACTTTCCCAAATTTCTTTTCTTTTACCTTCTATACCAGTGTAACAAACATGGTGACTAGTTTGATAGACTTGTCAGGAAAACCTAGTGTGCATGGACAAATCACCTCACCCTTTACTGAACCTGTTTCATCATTTATAAAATGATAATTATTGAATTTGCTTCTTCTTCTTCCTATTATGTTATATCATAAAGATCAAAAGAGATTAAGTATGGAAAATATTTCCCAAATTGAAAATGTGCTATTTAAATGTTGCCTTTTGTTATCAGTCCATATTTCTTCTCTTACTTCCTCTTTCTTTTCTAGCTACAGTCCTGTGTAAGGGAAAGCAAGTAGACAGCATAGTATAGAAGAAAGAGTGTTAGACTGGGCATTTTCCTCAGATCCTTTATATCCCTTTTAGCACTGAATGAGGAAGGAAGTGAGAAAGAAGTGGACCTGATAGTAGCTGTGAGGTAATAGTGAAATTGACAATTGTTGATTTCACCAGTGTCTGCCCTGCTTGTGTTTCATCCATAGTCTGGATTTTGGTTCCTTCCCTTTCCAGCAGTCAGCTAAGATGGTTGAAGGTTGACTATAGTTGTCAATCTGATTGTGCTTTCATAATTCTCTGTAAATATTCACTGGTAATGATTGACTCTTCTTTATACACTGTTGAATGCATGCTGGATAAATTGGACCTTTTTTAGACTTTAGAGTGAGAATATAAATCAAATTAATATATCTCTGTCCATTTGGGGTTTTTGAAGTTAATTGACGTCCTTAGAAAGAGGTCTTGAGAGACCCTGATTGCTATCATTTTTCAAATTTTTGTATGTTTAACTAGAAATATTATTATTAAATACAAAACTTCCATAAATCAATGGGCTTTAGTTTAAGTCAACTGAGAAATGCTGTTCATTTAGGAGGGTCCTTGATATATGTATACTTATATATGGAAACATATATGCATAGTTTATGTTCATTAAATACACAAAGTCCATTAAAAAGACATATTATATATGCATGATATACAAGCATACTGTGTGTTTTTAATTATGTGAAAATAAGCATATGATAGAGATATGAGTATACACATATGTGTACACACATATCAAGGACCTGCTTAAGTGCACACCATGTCTCAATGGTGTTTGTAAGCTCTATAGTCTCGCCACTGAGCGTGAACGCCGACACCAGGCCACAACCGCACCTCCCGTAACAACTGGCGTCCCATGCCCCATGTGCCACCAACTCTGCGCCTCAGTCTTTGGACTTCAAAGCCACATGAGGGTACACCGTGGATGAAAACGCACAAAGACAATTGTCATTCTCGGTCACCAAGAGACTACTACTAAGTCATATACAGTATATATGAACGTGTTTTAATGGACATGAAAGGCAATTTGTTAAATAAGTAATGTACAATCTGAGTGAGAACTAGAAAAATATATTTCAGAGCCTTATTTTTGGGTTGGCATCAGTTGTTTATATTTAAAGAGCACATATAAACAACATACATATTGTTAATGATTTGTTGTTGTTATTGTTAAACTTTTTGTTATAGGAATGGGGTACCAGGCCTAATTTATCAAGAAAAATGTGAAATTGATCTTAACTACTAAAATTGTTAAAGGGGAGGAAATGAATTATACTTATTTTAAAACATTAATTCTTTATGAGATACCTCTTGACTTTTTAATACATATATGGTTTGGTTTTGTCTTCTTGGGTCTTAGTAAAAGAAGAATCCATTTGAAAATTTTCAGAGGTCAGGCTGCAGTTGTGAGATTTTGGGCAAGCAATTTTGTATTTGTATTTGTTTTATATTTTTTTGTATTTGTATTTGTTTTATATTTACTTTACTACTTTGTAAGACAAGCAGATTGTAGTTGAAGATCTTTAAGAGCTCATGAAAATCTCAAATCATATTCTATGACTAACAAAGAGGATGGATATGTTATTTAGGAGTAGAGAACATTCTGCATCAAAGTGGATATCACTAATGACCTTTCCTGAGAGCTAAGCATCCTGCTACTTATTAGAATTAGAATTATATCTGTCCAGAAAAAGGAAGTTTCAGGAATGGAATATGATTATTAAGAATAATGCAGAACTTCTGTCAATTAGGGATGCTTAGCATTTTAAAATTAGAATAGTCTGCATTTTGTTACCCAATTCTGTCCCAGACCTTTGTGGGTGACTAACATTTTGGTTAGATCATATTGAGTTAAGTATCTTACTTGTGAGAGGGAGGCTATTATTGTCTTATTCCACAAGGACCATGTGAGGAGTGAAATTATTGAGAAACTCTCAAAAGCTTTGAGCTGATGAAAAGAAATAAGTGCCAACCTTCCTCATGCTGTAAGGATAAGGACCACATTCAAATCAAGAAGAGATGTGTCAACCATTATTTTTACATCTATAAATTATTTTTTTTAATATGAAAGGAAGTAGAAAAGAAAGGAAAATATGCTTTTGTACTTTCCCCCAAAGTAAATACCATCAGTTTGGAGGATATCTAGTGTATTGTCCAAATGGAAAGTCTCTAAAGATGAGGAGGACCTTCACATGCTCTTGTTTACATGTAACATCATCCTGATTACATCAATCCCTGGGACATTTTTGAGTGTCTTAAATGAATTCATAATTACTCAAGAGTTTGGCCTAATTATCCACACTATAAAAGTCAAGTAGCTAAAAGATGTCTGTTGAGATTATGATATGCAAGTGAATACGTAGCATTCATTGGCTCATGAGTACATAGAGGTTGGACAAACAGCAGATAGACTATGATGAGCTCATGACCACAGAATTAAACAAGAAGAATAAAGCAAGCAAGTGCAATACTTTGCCTTATATATCTTTCTGAAACAAAGTCCCTTTTTAAAACCTTTTTAAAACAACGGTATTTTTCTGGTGATACTGTTATGGCTGAGACACATAGAATATCATATCCTCCAAAGAAATAAGTTGTTCAGGCCCTTGTTGAACATGAATAAATTGCAACATATTACCAATCAAAAATAATATGAAAAGAATGCACTTAGAGGGAGATATAATAGAGGAGGAAAAAGTGGACTAGTGATATGCCATGGTGGAAAGAATGATAAATTGGAATCAGGACCTTGGAACTCATTATCTCAGGACCTCCATTTCCTCATCTATAACATGAAGGGTTTGGATTTAATTATCTCTCAGATCCCTTCTAACTCTAACTCTTTGATCCTATCTAGGGAGAATGAAATATAATCTACATACTAATGTATTTCTTTTCTCCTTCCTTTTTCCCCCTTCCTAAAACTCTCAGGACAGAAGCAACTCATCTTCAGGTTCTCTTCTTTTCTTATTTAATTCCTTCATTTTTCTTAGGTTCTGAAAGGCTATTTGTTTCTTCTTCCATTATGAGAATATTAGCACTTCATTATCTTAGGTATTCTTCTAGTTATTAAAATGAATTTGCCTAAGTTTCTCTTGGGTCTTATGTTTGCATTTTAGAGTTCTTATAAAGCTCTGTACTTTTTGTCAGGAATGCCTGAAAATCTCTATTCCATAGAAAATTCCCTTTTCTTCCCCTAAAGGATTATAGTCAACTTAGCAGGGTATATTATTCTTGGTTGCAAACTTATATTTTTTCTTTTTGGAATTTTGCATTCTAAGATATTTTCTCATTTAATATAGAAGCTGCCAGGTCCTGTTTGATTCCAAGTTTTGTTCTTTGGTGCTTGAAGTTGTTCTTTCTGGATGCTTCAGGATTTTTTTCTTTGATATAGAAGTAAGGTATCTAATGTCAGGTACCTATAAGGTAGCAAGCGAGGGAGACCACTAGGTCTGAGTGGAAACAGAAAAGTGATGCTTGAGCTAAATGGTGGAGGAAGAAAAGAACTCAATGAGGCAGAGGTAAAGAGGGAATGCGTGCATTCCTGCCTTACATGTTGCAGGTATACAAATATCTCATATCTGATATTGTTCAGCCTGTGTATGATTATATCCATAATTTAAACACCATTTTCTCTAAGCTATGTAACTTTTTGACATCTATTTAACCTCCCAATCAGTCCTTAACATAGATCAAAAAAGCACGAGTGTCACCAATCAAGGCCTTTCCAAAGTAATTCATCCTTGTGTGTTTAGTTTATTCATTTAGACTTCCTGCTAGGGTTTAAACATTTTTTTCTTCTGAGTTCTTGTTATATATCATGATGATTTCTGAGGAGGGTTAAATTACATTTAATTAATTTTAAATTTCATTAAATAATTGAATGAATTTAAAAAATTAAATTGAATTTTTCAGTATTAAAATTGACAAATTACTTAATTTGTCTTGGCCTTCTTCATCAATAAAATGAGTGGATTGAGCTAAAAGAACTTAAGATCCTTGAAATGCTCATTTTTGTTTTCCTGCTATGGTCAGAATAGCACCAATGGTTAGTAGGTAGTTGTTAGGTCAGGAAGGAGGTGTCAGAAAGAGATCAAAGATAGAGCTTTAAAAAAAAAAACTTTACCTTCCATCTAATAATCAATATTATGTATTGATTCCAAGACAGAATATTGGTAAGGGCTAGGCAATGGGGGTTAAGTAACTTGCTTGTGGTCACACACTAGGAAATGCCTGAGGTCCGTTTTGAATCTAGGACCTCCTTTCTCTAGTCCTGGCTCTCAATCTACCGAATCAATTAGCTACCCCCTAAATAGACTGTTGTTAGTTATTTTGGTTGGGTCAGACCCTTCGTGACCCCACTTTGTCTTTTCTTGGCAAAGATATTAGACTGGTTTGCTAAGCTCCTTTTACAGATGAGGAAACTGAGGCTAAAAGAGTTACGTGACTTGCCCAGGATCACATAGCTGAGGCTGGATTTGAACTCAGAAAGATGAGTCTTTCTGACTCCAGGTCCAATGCTCTATCACTATACCACCAAGTTTGCACATAGTAGATGCTTAATAAATATTCCTCACAATATCCCTATGAGTTGATTCAAATCTTGCTCATTAGAGGCAGTTTTAAATACTGTTTCCTCTTCACAAAATCCCATGTAAGTCAGAAAAAGTCTCCATTTTCAGAAAGAAAGAGATTGATTTTGGTATAATAGTTAGGAAGCTGCCACCAATGAAAATTCTGTGGTTACTTCCATTCCCTCCCCAAATGCCAAAGTATTTATTTGAGTTATGCTGTGGCAGAGCAGTAAAAAAAAATAGCTTCTAGCTTGCAGGGGAAGCTTGCGAGTTCAGGAAGTTTTTAGTGTCCAGCACTGGAAATGATCTGGGGAGTCAAACAAGTCTTAAAGGACTGGGAGGGAGTGCTCAAAGGTCAGGCAGCCAAGAGTTCTTTGGTCATAAGGCCAAGGAGTTAGAGTTAGAGTTATCAGTCATTTAGTCACTTAGCTTTTACTGTCTATTCTCCTGTGTGCCAGGGGCTGTGCCAAGTGCTCTGAACTTTAGATTATCCCACCCTACTTAGTCTAACAAAAACAGGAATGTCTACACCCATACTTAAGGATTAAGTATTTAGTAGGATGGCCTATGACAGACATGTGCTAGCAAATGACAAATCAGAAACAACTGACAGACCCCTGGGCTGTCCTAAGTCAAGCTTAAGCTACCATTGGTACATGTGAGGTACAGGAAAGTGATATAAAAACCGTCTATATATTTCGTGTCACTTCCTCTCTCTGACCTCTTTGGCGGCGGAGAGGTGGCTGGTGGCAGCGTGCTGAATGTTTCAGCATCTTGGTGTGGTGACTGTTATGGTCTCGATTTAGCAGTGAGTTTTCCTTGATACCATACTGGAGAAAGCTAAGTAGCCTAGTTAGGTGAGGCATCTTTACTGAGCTCTCTCGGAGTTTAGGCTGATTCTTTCTCTTTCTCTTCCAAATACTATCCTCTTAGAAAGCCACTAAACTTCTTCAGAGACCTCGTGGCAGAGGACTTTGAAATCCCCCTGGCACAGGCCAGGTGGGAGAAATCCTATACTTTTCCCCTCTCTCTTCTCCTTAATTCCTTCCCTCTATGTTAATTAAACCACCATAAATCTCCAAACTGACTTGAATATTTTATTTGGGATATTCCCTGGAGACCAAAATTAATTTAGATTAGGTCACAACCCTAAAATTATCCTTACAGTGCTAGAGATACAAAGAAAGCAAAAAATAGTGCTCTCAAGGAACATGCAGTTTGATGGGTCATACAGCATGTAAACAACTTTATACAAACAAGATATATCTGGGATAAGTTGGAGATAACCCACGGGGGAAGTCTCTACCATGAAGGTTCTTCCAGAATGGAAATGAGTCTGAGCTGAGTTGAGGAATCATTTGCCCTTTAATCTATCTGATTAATTCTTGAGTGCATGCCACCCAGACTCTTCAGGTGTTTGGAAGGGATATTTGCAGCTAAAAGGAACATTGTGTGTGTGTGGGGTCCTCCTATTTATCTTGATTCTGGATGAAACAAAAGAACTGTGAGAGCTTTGGACTCAGAAGGTCTGGATTTATGTTCTGTTTCCGATGCTCCTTCTGACTTTGACAACACTCACTTTACCTTTTCTATAGAGAAGATTAGACTCCGTAGCTTCTGAGACCTATGTCCCTTACTTCTTTAAAACTGTTCTTATTATTATGGTACCTCTTATTATGATCCCTGTGGTTCTGGGGACAGCTGAGTGACTCAGTGAATAGAGTGCTAGGTCTGTTCAGGAAGATTGATCTCTCCAAGTTCAGATTTGACCATAGACACTTACTAGCTGTGTGATTCTGGCAAGTCACTTAATCTTGTCTGCCTCAGTTTCTTCATCTATAAAATAGGCTGGAGAAGAAAATGGCAAACTACTCCAGTATCTTTGCTGAGAAAACAATGAATGGGGTCACAAAATGTTGGATACAACTAAAAAAGACTGAACAATTACAAAATGATTATGGGGGACTTTATGGTGGAACTGACCAGTGATCCTCTGAAAGCACACTTTGATGCACATAAAATAAAATCATAAAAACAATAACTAGAATTTATATAGTGCCTTAAGGTTTGCAACATAGCCTTATAAATATCATTTCACTTCATCTTCACAATCACCTTGGGAAACAAGTGCTGTTATTAGTCCCATTTTACAGAAGAGGAAACTGGTTAAATGACTTGTCCAGGGTCACACACAGTCAAGTAAATGTCTTGGATGGAACATGAACTCAGGTCTTTCTCAACTTCAGGTCCAGAACTCTATCCACTCTGCTACCTACCTACCAAGCCCTGCTAGCAATTTGGAGAAATATCCCTTGATGAATCCTCTTTGGGTATAAAAGTGTCATTACATATCCCTTTATTTAAAAAAATGCAACTCCAAAAGAAATACCTGCTTGAATGATGGGTAATAACTCATATAGGTAAGAATTCCACACATTTAACTTTTATAGCTTATCCTCATACTTTAAGCGTAGCAACTTCTGAAAGACTTAGTGTAGCCATTTATCTTATATGGCTTGTAAGCATTATCATCATTATCACTGGCAAATACAGTATTAAGCTCTCATACACAAAAGGAACTAATGAATTAGAAAAAAAAATGGACAGGGTATGATCAAGGGTGTTCCATCAACTCCCAGAAATGACAAGGAAAAATGGACCACCTCTTATGAACCATTGTGTCCGTACTTTTCTGTCCTGTTTTGTTTAAGATAATTTGGTGCAGAATGAATTTTATAAGTCAAATTATATTTTTATAATAGTAAAACATTTTTAAAGGAAAAATTATTTTTTCCTATTATTATTATTTCCTATTTAAAATGGAAAAATAATTCCATTACATTCTGAATATAACTCTCTCCCATCTCTGACCTACTGAACTTCCCTTTGTCATAAGAAACATAAACAACATTCCACACTTGTTATCTTCCATATTGCCAAAGAGGGAAATGCATAGATTCTTTATATATGTGTGTGTGTGTGTGTGTGTGTGTGTGTGTGTATACATATAAAAATAATGATCATTCTCTAATTTCTTTTTGGAAAATATTTATTTTCTTAAAATACTTTTCTGAAAACAAAATACAAAAATACATCTGTTCAAAGTCAAAACATGTATTCTGTTCATCAGTTAATGTATAGCTAGCTCGGGGACTAAATATAGCAAGTCTTCAATTTATATGCCCAAGCTCAGATGGGTATGCCCCATACAGACAGATTGACAACCGTAGCCCACCTTCTCCCTACACATTGCTGTCTTTCCCTTCTGTAAACTTCACTGAGTGCTTATATTTTCACCCTCAACCTTTCTTCCTTATTATTTCCCTTCTGCCCTTGCCAATTCAATTCAGAACTAGCAAGGAGTAAAAGGAATGAGTCTTGGCCTTTCCTTAAAATAGAAAGAGAAGGATAACTTTTACTCCTTTCTCAAACTCCTTCTATCTTTTCTCTCTCCCCCCCAAATCTCCCAGTCTCTTCTGACAAAATGCTCATACTAGGCACCAAGGCTGGGTTTTCCTTTGAGTTGTATTTGAATCATAACTTTAGTATGTTGTGCCCTCTCTTTCCCCCTCACCAAAGTTCCACCTATTTATGTGCTCTTTACTTGAGAAAAGAAAAGCTGAGTTTGGTATGTTGGTGCTATTTCATTGTTATTGTTTGTAGACAGTAAAAACCGTTAAAAAAATAAAAACTCTTAGAATCAAATTATGTGTTTGATTCAAGGATAGGATGATAAGTTCTATTCTAACATAGACACCAAAATTTTTGTCAAGTTGGAAACAGAAGGATATTTGTTCTTTTGTTTTTAGAAGATAAAACTAAGTGAAAACCTAGAATAGATGCTGTAAATGGAAAAGAACTGAAGAAAAAGGTAAAAAGATAACTATAGTAGCCATAAAAACTGGTTGTATTGCTCATGTGGAAAATGGAATAACTATTGTCTTTGGAGGAAGGAAAGTTGAGTAACAAAACTAACAGCTTCATGGGTGGGATTATAAGAATGGCATTGGGAAGGAACAATGCTCTTCAGCCCTTTGTTAATGTGAATAATCCAAGAACCATAAATAACTTAGACTAATATGATCAAGTATAGCCAACTCTCATTGACCCTCCTACTCACTTCTAAGGGCAGTGAAGGGTACCAAAACTATGGTCATCTAGCAGAGTGATACTGTGGGACAACTGACATCTTGAATTTCTGACCTTTAGTCATTCTACTCATTTAGCTATGGAATGAAGAAAAGTCTCTCTTTCTCTTCTTGGCTTTTAGTATTATTTTAACTTCTCTCTTCTCTCTTCTCTTCTCTTCTCTTCTCTTCTCTTCTCTTCTCTTCTCTTCTCTTCTCTTCTCTTCTCTTCTCTTCTCTTCTCTTCTCTTCTCTTCTCTTCTCTTCTCTTCTCTTCTCTTCTCTTCTCTTCTCTTCTCTTTTCTCTCTCTCTTTCTTTTCTGTCTTTTTTTTTTAAACATTACCTTCTGTCTTAGAATCAATAATAGCAAGTTTCAGTTCCAAGGCAGAAGAGTAGGAAGGATTAGGCTTTTGGGGTTAAGTTACTTGGCCAGAGTCATATATTTGAACCCAGGACTTCCCATCTCTAGGCCTGGCTTTCTATCCATTGAGCTACCTGCCTGCCCCTTATTATCTTTCTTAACAAAACAGGAACTAAACTGGATGGCTGGCACTGACAGTGCTTGCTTAGGAAATGTTCTATCACTTCCCACTTCTGAAAATTTTTATATTTAAAATGTAGAGTGACTAGGAAATAGACTGACAAATTTTCAGCCGATCCCATCAGATTATCATTCCTGTAATCCCTCTGTGATATTTGTCTAGTGACCCCAGTGTGGTGTTTTGAGTCATCCTGGCATAAGAGTATATGTAATCCTTTTTAAGGTACTTATTTGTTTGAAGAGCCACAGAGTCACGCAATAATGGGTCTGCTCATACTCGAAGGTGTCACTATCTTAAAAAGGCTCCTGCAATTTCAAAGCTAAGGCTGTTGCTTTAGGGTGCCATGCTGTTTTGTGTGGACTCATATCAAACCTCAGGAGCTGAGCCAAGCTCTCCAGAGGCATAAGTTGAAATGGTCTCCTTTGAAATGACGGCTATAATCACTAGAGATTTTTGGTGTTGAAATATTTGACCCCAGAGGCTCAAATCTTGAAAAATGGGGTATTAAGCCAGATTTTCCTGGCTTTTTTGTCTGGCCACGCTCTGATTATATTAAGTTTGGATTTGTTAGAAGCTGATTAACTCTTTCAGCCACAAGGGGCCATTCACTAAGTGGATGCCTAAAAGCATATTGTTAATGGTGGCTGATAAAATAGGATTGTGTGAACCAGAGAGCTTTTACTATGGAAAGGACAGGGGATAGCATTCACTAAGATGAATAAGATGTGTGCTTGTTCTCAGAAGAGTGTATGGGGTGCTCAGGGAGGGGTAGTATCTCTGGTATGGAGGGCTTGTAGTGCCCTCTTAGGGCAGCTCTCCAGCCTCTGACCCTCACCTGACACCCAGCTCTCACTTGTGGCTCCCAGTAGCTGCTAGCATGTGGCAGCGGCTACACCCCGGGCAATGGCTTCGACAGGCCGGCTAAACCTTGTGAGGGTAGCCATCGGGTCATCAACCCCTGGTGAACTAGGGCTTTGCTCACCCAGCATGTGAAGACTGCTTTGGCAGAACAGGCGGAAGAAACCAACAAGAAGGTTCAACGGCTGAGAGGGCGACGCAGCAAGGCACTGTGGAGTGCTTAGGGTGTGTTGGAGCACAAAAGACAACACGGCCATCCAATGCAGCTGAGGAAGTCTCCAGACGTAACGACTTTTCATGTCACTGGACCCAGGCTTCCAACGCTGAGAGAGTGGGACTGTCTCTGTGCATCGACTTTTCCACTTAAATCTCCTTCACACACAAGTGTCTTTGTGCACACTAAAGCACACAAAGACAATCGTCATCCTCGGTTACAGAGAGACTACTACTAGTACTACTACCCCCCCCCCCCAGGCCTTTTTTCTATTTGAAGGACTGAATTGAAAGTGGGTCATAATTTCATCTCATCTTGCAGATAGCTCTGAGGGTGTCTCATCCATTTGTTGTATATGAGTTCAGCTGAATGAATGGAGCTGCCAGGGCCTTTTGGGAGCTTTTCTTAACTCTTGGCTGGCTGGACACCATCATCTGTTCTTAGGAGACTTTGAAAAGGCAGAGTACCTATTATCTGCTTCGGGAGCCCAACAAATCTCCTTAACACGAACTGTTAAGCTATTCCCAGTCCACAAACATCTCAATCCCATCGAGTTAAATTCTTGTGTTTTGGGCTTGTTGTATCTGAAATGACTATTCAAAAAATTGCACAACTCCAGTATGACAAGTAAATGAAAAAGCTGCATTTTCCCCCCTTTTGTATTGCAGGTACCTTTTATATTTGCAAATTAAAAGAGACATTTTCCATGGCCGTCTGCTATGCTCCTTTACAGATGCTGCCTACCTAGGAGCCTGTATTGTTCAAGGTAAGTGTATGAACCATAGTGTGGTTGAAAAAGTCATTCATGCTCCCTTGCCTACCTCTCCCTCCCCACCATATCTGTTGTCAGTTCAGAAAAGAGCACAAGGCTGGAGAGTTCTTTTTCCCAGAATTCATTCAGTAGCCCTTACAGTCCTTGTAAGTTATGCATGAGAATGCTGAACCAAAGTGCAGTCAATGACTGACAGAAGGCCAGGGCCATGACGACCCTGGAAACCTTGAAGGCATCATTCCCTTTGAGGACAGGGCTTGCTGCCAGCAGAATGTTCTTCACCAGTTACTTCTAAAAGGCTGAGAAGGGCCCCGAGCAGTATTCTAAGGATCTGTAGTGCCTCCTAGTGCTCTGGCACCTTCTAGGTAGGAGTAGCAACACTTTACAGTCTTTGACTCCTATTTGGGACCTGCAGGGGAAGTGGCCCAGAAGGATACGATCAGTATCCTCCCTTTCGCCTTTGCCCTTTGCAACTAGCAGGGTGATTCTGTCAACTGTGGCCCACGGGATACTCAGCCAGATTTTTCCAGGTTCAGTGCAGTTAGGATATTAAGAAGACCAATCAAAATGGTTGCTAGCTGATCTAGTCTTGGCCCACAACTCTGCCTGCTGGTTTAATTGGTAGAAGGAGGGAGAAGGTTGTTTTTTCTTCACTTTATATTTTCTTGTTCTTATAAAACTTCCTGGATCCTAGTTAGGACCAAATTCCTGAATGTGACACTATAGCGTGACCATAGAATACCGATCTGGACCACATGAAACCTCCCTCCCAGACCAGGGCTATTTGTTAAAAGGGCAGCTAAGTGGTACAGTGGTTAGAGTGATGCCAGGAAGTTTCATTTTCCTGGGTTCAAATCTGGCCTCAGACACTTAATTTGCTATATGGCCATAGGCGAGTCACTTAACCTTGTTTGCCTCAGTTTCCTCATCTGTAAAATGAGCTGGAGAAGGAAATGCCAAACTACTCCAATATCTTTGCCAACTGGCGACTCCAATTGGATTCACAGTCAGACATGACTAAATAACAACAAATTCTTTTTTAAAGCTATTACCCTTTGTCCTAGGAACAACTCTTAGGCATAAGGGCAAAGGCTAGGCAAATGGGGGTAAGTGACTTGCCCAGAGTCACAGAGGAAGTACCTGAGACCACATTTGAACCTAGGTCCTCCCAAATCCAGGCCTGGTACTCTATCTACTTGCCACCTCCCAGTCTCAATGAATTTTTTATTTTATTTTTTTATTTGAAAGATTTTATTTAATTAATTGATTTAGAATCTTTTTCCATGGTTACATGATTCATGTTCTTTCCCTCCCCTCCTCCTATCCCCCTCCCATAGCCAACAAGCAGTTCCACTGGGTTTTACATATGTCACTCAATGAATTTTTTAAAAAATGAATTTATTCAACTCTGCTACTAATGGCAATGCAATGATCAAGAACAATTCCATGGAACTAATGAAAAAAAAATGCTATTCACATCTAGAGAAAGAACTCTGGGAGTAGAAACACAGAAGAAAAACTTATACTTTATCAGTTGGTTATATGGGCATGTGATTTGGGGTTGTGGTTTTTAAAAGATTATTACAAATATGAATAATATGGAAATAAGTTTTGAGTAATAAGATATATATAAACCATTGGAATTGCTTGTCAGTTCTGGGAAGGGGGAGGGAAGGGGGGAAGGGGAGAACATGAGTCATTTAACCATGGAAAATTTTCTAAAAAAATAATAAAATAATGTGAAAATGAACAAAAAACCCCAATAATGTCTCTTTGGATAAGATGAAGAAGTAACCATCCTCTCTGCCCAAATTTCTCTGATAGAAGAACTAGAATATCTTTCCTTTCAAATGGGCAGCAATTATAGCCCTCTTTTTAAAACCCTTACCTTCAGTCTTAATACAAATTCTGTGTATTGATTCCAAGGCAGAAGAGCAGTATTGGCTAGGCAATGGGCATTAAGTGACCTTCCCAGGATCATACAGGATCTGTATGGAAGTGTCCGAGACCAGATTTGAACCCAGAATCTCCCATCTCTAGGCCTAGCTCTCAATCTATTGAGTCACCTAGATGCTCTGATCATATACTTTTAATTTTTCTCTGAACTGAGCAGATGGATCCCCACCCAATGGGTTTCTTAGAGGAATTCATCAGGAGATGTCCTAGGGTTGGAGTGGAGGGGTTAAACGAGGGCATCATACCTAGAGAATCATTTTTTTCTTGATCAAAAGCAAAGTCATGTTTAGTTCATTGAGTTTTCTGCTTAGGAATGAGCAAGCATCGGGGTATCTAGAGAGAAGAAAATGGCATCACACTCATCTCAGGATTTCCCCTTGAATGTTTTCTTTTTTGCAATGAAAGAAGACTGAGGGAAGCCAGTCTTCGGGGGATAGTGATGATCTATTGCTATGGTGATGTTTCCTGTGGCTAAGCGAAGGGACCAACTTACCCATCGTTCCCTAGAGTCCAAGTGAAAGATCGCTGCAGGGTCAGTCTGGGAGGACCCAGGTGATCCAGTCTCATGAAACAGGAACCTTAATGAAATGTTTATGAGCCTAGGAAAGTGTGTGTGGACTCCAGAACTGTAAAATAGCAGAGACGCTGAATATTCCTTGGAATAGCTAATTTTGTGTCAATTAAAGCCCAATTTGCAGACAGTACTTTGCACGTATACTGGCTCCACTATAAGGAAGATGCAATAGTGATTCTGCTACTAAGAGAATAGCTTAAATAGTCTTTTCAAGAGTATCACTTACACAGTCACCTATCCCATTCTTTGAGGAAAATCTCAGTCAAGTTAAAAAAACAACAACCTGATCCTCAGCGGCTGTTATAGCTCTGAAAGGAATCCTGAGGTTCCCTCCAGCCCTTTCTTTCCCCTGGCAGCAACTGGAGCATCAGTATCAAATTTTGGCAGCATTGATAAGGCTCAGAAGTACAGGACTAAAGTGGTGGAGATGTATTTTCATTGTGAGAAATAAGAGGTCTGCTTCTATTAGCCCTGGAGCTGAGTCATTTGGCAACACACATCTTATGGATATGGTACAACCCATGAAGATGCTTCATTGGAGATGTTTCTTTAAAGTTGCTTCAATTCTCAAGAGCTTGAGAGATGCTACACGTTGCAGATACATTGTGTTCAAGAGAGAATATTGTTTAAGTATGTTTATAAGTTTAAAATATAATGGGCCCTTGTTTCAGGGAGACCCTTAGAGGCATTAAATGCAATGAGCAAGTTCCTCAAAACCATCCAGGTCAGTGTGGAGTAGTGGTTAGAGCACTGCACTTGGAGTCATAAAAGCCTGAGTTCCTATTCTGCTTCAAATATTTACCAGTGAGACTCTGTGCAAGTCACTCAACCTCTCCCAGCTTCAGTTTCCTCATTTATAAAATTAAGAGGTTGGACTTAGTGTCTAAGCCCCTTATGGAAGGAGCTTGTTATCTGAGCCTCATCTTTTTCAGTTCTTGGCCCAATTCAACATCTGATTTCATTTAAAAAAAATGATGAAGTATCTGCCATGTGCAAGTCATTTTGGTAGGCATTGGTGATACACAATTAAAAAAAAGGAAAATAATTCATCTGTAATGATAGTCAAGATCCATATACTGTAGGACCAGCTCAATAGACTGCCCACTCTGCTGGTCATCATTGTCTGGACCATAGGCGGATTTCTTTCTCTGAATGTTGCAGGGCACACCGAGGGCAGCTCACTATTGGTGGATGCCATTTCTTACCAATGGAGGAGTGATGTCAGATATCATCAAAGACATTATCAAAGATATTATTTGGGGCAGAGTGGGGCAGCTGGGTGGCTCAGTGGATTGAGAGCCAGGCCTGGGGATGGGAGGTCCTAGGTTCAAATCTAGCCTCAGGCACTTCCTGGCTGAATGACCTTGGGCAAGTTGCTTAATCCTAGTTGTCTACCTCTTACAACTCTTCTTCCTTAGAACCAATTTACAGTATTGATTCTAAGATGGAAGATAAAAAAAAGGCATATCAGAAGAGAAAAATAAGATGGAGCTGGCCTGTTGTGAGAACAATAAATTACATTCATAATGGAGATAGCTGTGTTCTCCTTTATATTCACAGTATATGTAGAAATCTAGACAAAAATCTTAGTCAATAGTTAATGGTCTTTGTGTGTTGTTTTCACCCATTATCTTATAAGCTATTTGAAGCAAGGATTATTTATTATATTCATATCTCTAGCACTGTGGTGGTGAACCTATGACACGTGTGTCAGCGCTGACACGTGTAGCCATTTTTGATGACAGGGGGCCTCATTCAGGCTCAGTGTGCCTCGGGGCCTGAGAGCTGTGTGCCTGTGACTGTGGCCATGCCCTGGCTGGGGAAGGGAGGGACAGTGTGCACCAGATGGCTGGGGCATGTGGGGCTCCTGTGGGGGTAGATGCTGCTTTTGCAGCACCCCTGGGGCCAGTTGGCTGTGGTGGGGTGAGGCCAAGTTGGGCCAGTGGAAGACTGGATGGGACTCCAGCCCATGTGCCAAAGAGAAGTGCCTAGAACCCATTACTAGACACTTTTAGCACCCTGAAAAATATAGCAATGGCTTTACTCACAATTTTTCCCTTTATATACTTTTGTGAGACCTTATTCTCAGCATTAAATAATATCAAAACCAACAAAAGAAACAGACTGACAGATGAAGTTGGCTTGAAGTGTACAAAATACCAACCTTAAATTGAAGATTTAGCCAATGAAATTCAGCAATAAAAAAGTCACTAATAGGCAGATTAGTTAAAGAATTCCCCCTCCCCCTGACTTATCTTAGTTCATGGCACCCCACACAAATTAAATAATATCAAGACCAACAAAAGAAACCAACTGATAGATGAACAAAGAAGTCTCTAAGCAGGTAAGTTAAATAATAGTTTTTGGTTTATTAAAATACAGTTATATATTACAATTATACATTTTTGTTATTTAAACTATAAATATCACAAAATTATGGTGCTTTTTTTTTTCTCAAAGTGACAGACCACCCTAGATATACTTGGTTTTTTGGCAAATTTTGACACACTAAGCTCAAAAGGTTGCCCATCACTGCTCTAGCACTTAGCACAATGTCTGCCACATAATAGGTGCTTAATAATTGTTTACTGATTTCTAAAAAGTAGCAAAACTTAAATAACTTAAAAGTGCACTAAGATTTTTGGGATACCCTGTAGTATGCCAAATTGGAGAAGTATTAAAAGTGAACAAAGAAAAAAAATATCTTTATTTCCTTGTCATCAAGATAGTTATTATTCCAGTCAAGATTTTATTGTCTTTGGGAAGATGAAAATGAATAATTAAAAATCCAAAATCTAAACCAACCAATGAAGATTTCACAATGTATTTATTTATTTATTTGGGAATTGTTATCAGCTCACCAAGAACAAGATCAGAATAGGCCTTCTAAAAGGAAACTTTGCTTTTATATTCAAAAGGATACATACGTTTAGAAGAGATGTCCCCTTTTTTTTCTTTGTTGCTGATTTTACCAAACATTAGCCCTTTT